>NW_021963193.1:0-152110 GCF_901765095.1 Microcaecilia unicolor | reverse complement strand
AAAAATGTGTGAGATAGACAAGACCCTAAATAGGAAGAGGATGGATCCAAGTGAAGAGAATTTACATTGAAATTTTAAATTTTGCACGGTTTAAATTCTCAATGTAAATTCTCTTCAATTGAATTCCATCCTCTTCCTATTTAGGGATCGTCTTGTCTATCTCTCACATTTTTATAATTTATAAGTTCCTATCTCCACTACCCTTTCCATGAAAAAAGTATTACTAATTTGTTTTTGTTTAGCTTTAAGATTAGCGTCCTCTGTGCATTATGCTTTTACAAGGGTATCCAATAAACAGGACCAAGTATAGATGCAGGGATATTAATACATAACAAAATCAATTCTCCCAGCAAACATCTTGAAGTATCATTTTTTAAATACCATCAACCGCATTCATATTAATTCCACTAACGTTAGTGAACCTGCTCACTTTGGTATGGCAAGCACAATTCACAATTTTCTAATTGGCATTTGGTCCTTATTGCATTTCACAGGCACATTAATATTTCATCCTTTTTGCTTTGATTTTTTTCTTGTATACTGTTTGTAAAAAAAAACCTTTTGTATGTAAATCCATGTTTACTGCACTGCTGTAAATGTTCATGAGCATGTCACTTTTGATTTAGTCACAGACACACTAACATTCTGGAACTCTTACATTTTACGTGTTGTTTTAGATTTTATATTATGTATTTATGATTGTATCATGTTTTGATAATGTTTTTAAGTAGACCCATGAGGCAACCCTTCCTAGGGTGAAACGTGAACCCTCGTTGGGATTTGCTTTAATAAAATGCTTTTGGGACTATCTGGATCTGCCTTGTTTTATTCATTTTATTATTGATGCAGGTCTGAAGTGCCTTCCAAGTGTTTTTAGGAAAAGTCCTAGCCAGCTACTTAACCCAGCTAGCAGCAGATCACTTTTCTGGCTACTGAAAACTCATTGGATAGGTTCAACACTTCCAACGCTCCTGAAATCAGACAGAGTAGCTCAGGCTTCCTGAATATCCAGGATCAATGACTGATCTTCCTCAGCAGGGAATCTGCTTCCACCTCCAAAGGGTCTTCAACCCAGTGATCCTCTGTCTCATGAATCTCCTCCACTAATGATCCTGGAGATGCTGAGCCCTCTCAGAACCCCAAAGTGCCCTCCTGGGTGTGAACTAGAAGTTCTTTTTTCAAGCAAAATGCCTTAAGCAGAAGCATAAATTTCAGAGAAAAAAAAAAAGAGAATCCTCTGAAGGCAAACCCACTCCCGAGACCTGCGAGGAGAATGCAGGGGTCTTGTCTGCCTGTTGCTGCATCACACTCACAGTTGCTAAGATGGCGGACATTCCTGTCAAAAGTACATCTGCATTCTACAGGCATTCCCATTTTGATACACCTCCACTCTTTCACAAAGCCACCCACTCTGACCTAAGACCTCCGGAGAGCCATGGGACTCCTGCCATCCCTGATCCATGTCAGCCCATATGTGGCCTACCATTAGTGAGGGAAACAACACATCTATCACCATAGAACCCACTCCAACTATTCTCAGACAGGACCACCATACCTTGCAGCTTCAGGCCCTCACACCACACGACTGGGCAATCCCCTTTTATAATGCCTCTGTGGCTCCTCAGCCTGTCATGTTAGTATGTCCTGAAGCTTCTACCTGCTGAACAAGCTTGAAATTATTACTGTTTTTACATAAGTACATAAGTATTGCCATACTGGGAAAGACCAAAGGCCCATCAAGCCCAGCATCCTGTTTCCAACAGCGGCCAATCCAGGTCACAAATACCTGGCAAGATCCCCAAAATGTACAAAACATTTTCCCCAAGTCCATTTAATAACGGTTTATGGACTTTTCCTTTAGGAAGCCGTCCAAACCTTTTTTAAACTCTGCTAAGCTAACCGCCTTTACCACATTCTCTGGCAACGCATTCCAGAGTTTAATTACACATTGAGTGAAGAAATATTTTCTCCAATTCGTTTTAAATTTACTACATTGTAGCTTCATCGCATGCCCCCTAGTCCTAGTATTTTTGGAAAGCGTGAACAGACGCTTCACATCTACCAGTTCAACTCCACTCATTATTTTATAGACCTCTATCATATCTCCCCTCAGCCACTTTTTCTCCAAGCTGAAGAGCCCTAGCCGCTTTAGCCTTTCCTCATAGGGAAGTCGTCCCATTCCCTTATCATTTTCGTCGCCATTCTCTGCACCTTTCTAATTCACTATATCTTTTTTTGAGATGCGGCGACCAGAATTGAACACAATATTCGAGGTGCGGTCGCACCATGGAGCGATACAAAGGCATTATAACATCCTCATTTTTGTTTTCCATTCCTTTCCTAATAATACCTAACATTCTATTTGCTTTCTTGGCTGCAGCAGCACACTGAGCAGAACGTTTCAACGTATCATCAACGACGACACCTAGATCCCTTTCTTGGTCCGTGACTCCTAACGTGTGTGATGGAAAATATTAAGAATTGCTTTTCAGTCTTACTTTGATCAATAATACATTTTAAACTCTTCTGTATTTTACTTGCCTGGTATATATCAAAGAACAGGCTGGAAGGAATGAGATAAGGCACCTCTCAAGAACAAAGTATGTCCCTGAAGCCAGCTTGTGCAGAAGGGGGGTGGGTACTCTTGAGGTTCGGTAAATAAGGCACCTGGCCAGTGGTTTGTTTTCTTGAACCGACTGCGACGGCATCCCCAAGCACATTTCTGGATAAGTTTTAGCTTAAAAAGGGGGCTTGTTGCGGCGGAACTCTGGGGCTCATTCTGTGGATGGAAGCATTGTGCAGAAAAGACTTGTTCCTGGTCTGGACGCTTCAGGCTTTCACTGCAACGGGCCCCCCAGCTGATGAGATAAGGGCCTGAATGATGTAATTCCTGATCAGTGAAGATGATGTATGTGTGTTTATATATATATATATATATATATATATATATATATATATATATATATATATCATTTTATTTTTCTATAGCCTTCCTTTAGTAATGTACTCAATTAGTGTGTGTATTTCTTAATCCTTGTGATGCAGTAACAATTGTGACTTATACACTCTCCAATTAAAGTGCAAATAAAGAGTTTCATTTACCCAATACAAATCTAAAAGAATCTGTAGTATTTTATTCTGTGAGCTGTCTGTGGTGATCAAGTGAGCAGGCTGCAAATAGTGAAGCAATACAACGTGGAACCATTTAACGACTCTGAATAACTTTGTCTCATCAGCAAATTTAATTACCTCACTAGTTACTCCCATCTCTAGGTCATTTATAAATATGTTAAAAAGCAGCTGTCCCAGCACAGAGCCCTGGGAACCCAACTAACTACCCTTCTCCATTGAGAATACTGACCATTTAACCCTACTCTTTGTTTTCTATCTTTTAACCAGTTTTTAATCCACAATAGAACGCTACCTCCTATCCCATGACTCTCCAATTTCCTCTGGAGTCTTTCATGAGGTACTTTGTCAAACGCCTTCTGAAAATCCAGATACACAATATCAACCAGCTCCCCTTTATCCACGTTTGTTCACCCCTTCAAAGAAATGTAGTAGATTGGTGAGGCAAGATTTCCCTTCACTAAATCCACGTTGACTGTCTCATTAATCCATGCTTTTGAATATGCTCTGTAATTTTGTTCTTAATAATAGTCTCTACCATTTTGCTCGGCACCAACGTCAGACTCATCAGTCTATAATTTCCCGGATCTCCTCTGGAACCTTTTTTTAAAAATTAGCATTACATTGGCCACCCTCCAATCTTCCGGTACCACGCTCGATTTTAAGGATAAATTACATGTTTCTAACAATAGCTCCGCAAGCTCATTTTCAGTTCTATCAGTACTCTGGGATGAATACCATCCGGTCCAGTTTGTAGAACTGCCCCATTACATCCTCCAGGTTTACAGACAATTCATTAAGTTTCTCCGACTCGTCAGCTTCAAATACTATTTCCGGCACCGGTATCCCACCCAAAATCTTCCTTTGTGAAGACCGAAGCAAAGAATTCTTTTAATCTCTCCGCTACGGCTTTGTCTTCCCTGATCGCCCCTTTTACTCCTCGGTTATCTAGCGGTCCAACTGATTCTTTTGCCGGCTTCCTGCTTTTAAAATACCTAAAAAAATATTTTTACTATATGTTTTTGCCTCCAACGCAATCTTTTTTTCTAAGTCCCTCTTAGCTTTTCTTATCAGCGCTTTGCATTTGACTTGATATTCCTTATGCCGTTTCTTATTATTTTCAGTCGGTTTCTTCTTCCATTTTCTGAAGGATTTTCTTTTAGCTCTAATAGCTTCCATCACCTCACTATTTAACCACGCCGGCTGTCGTTTGGTTTTCCGTCCTCCTTTTTTAATACACGGAATATATTTGGCCTGGGCTTCCAGGATGGTGATTTTGAACAGCATCCACGCCTGATGTAAATTTTTGACCCTCGCAGTCACTCCTCTAAGTTTTCTTTTCACTGTTCTTCTCATTTTATCATAGTCTTCTTTTTTAAAGTTAAACGCTAATGTATTTGATTTCCTATGTGTACTTACTTCAAAGCTAATATCAAATACGATCATATTATGATCACTGTTATCAAGCGGCCCCAGCACCATTACCTCCCGCATCAGATCATGCGCTCCACTAAGGACTAGGTCTAGAATTTGTACTTCTCTCATTGGTTCCTGTACCAGCTGCTCCATAAAGATGTCCTTGATTTCATCGAAGAAGTTTACCTCCCTAGCGTGTCCCGATATTACATTTACCCAGTCAATATCAGGGTAATTGAAATCACCCATTATTATTGTGTTGCCCAGTTTGTTTGTGTCCCTAATTTCCTATAACATTTCTGCATCCGTCTGTTCATCCTGACCAGGCGGATGGTAGTACATTCCTATTATTATCCTTTCCCCCTTTACACATGGAATTTCAATCCACAGTGATTCCAAGAAGTGTTTTGTTTCCTGTTTTCATGATATCTTTGAAAGATACCTTATCCCAAACCATGTACTTTTGAGCGACTGTCGGCTTTCCCCAAGTTTCTAGTTTAAAAGCTGTTCTATCTCCTTTTTAAACGCCAATGCCAGCAGCCTGGTCCCACCCTGGTTAAGGTGGTGCTCATCCTTTCAGAATAGGCTCCCCCTTCCCCAGAATGTTGCCCAGTTCCTAACAAATCTAAAAACCCTCCTCCCTGCATCATCATCTCATCCTGCAGCGCCTGTTAGATTCTGTTAATGCTGTGGTACAAAGTTCCTAAAACTAAGTGGAAAAGACTATGGAGACTAGTTGACAAAATCCGCTTTTTATATTTTTATTTTACCTAACACTAACCTACAATTCCTCCTTTAAACCCCCAATCTTTTAAGTTCCCAAAGCACAAACAAAATAGCGTTCACTTACCAGAGAAATGCTCTCTTCTCTCGGAACTTCTCAGAAAGAAAGTTCAGTGGGACCTTTCCTCTTTATACAGTTTTGAATCTAAGGCGCCTCTTTTACTAAAAACCAACCTCTTCAAAATGGCCTACCCCAACAACCCCACGTAAACCTCGTCACCCAGCAACACAGCATGACTATAATCGTACTGGCCAACACGCAATCTTTATCCCTTGCAACCCTCTACTTATAATTCATATGATCACTATACAACCTTGTATCTGTTATCAACTGACTGGGCAAACACCTTGACAGTACTATGTAAGCCACATTGAGCCTGCAAATAGGTGGGAAAATGTGGGGTACAAATGCAATAAATAAATAAATAAACGGGCTCTTTGAAGCTGACTCAGCAACCTATGCAAGTATTCTACTTCTCCACACCTTAATTAACACTTAATTGAGGTCGCTGGATGAACTACCAGAGAAATGTTCTCTTCTCTCAGAACTTCTCAGAAAGAAAGTTTAGTGGGACCTTTCCTCTTTATATAGTTTTGCATGCAAGTTTCATTTTTTCTAGTATTGCTGCTTGCTGAGCCTAACATCTTAAGGTAACTTTCCAGTTTAGTATTTTGCCTTCATATTTTTTTTTCTAGTTCCTTGTGTAATATCTGTTGTGTCATGTGTTATTCATGTGTGATCAAGATGCAGTATTCTGCTAGTATGTAGCATTTGCAGCCCTTTTTGTTTTGTTTTTCATTAGGTAGTGTACTGGTGTTTTAGAGCCCGGTGTAATTACAGTGCTGCCTTTCCACGCATAAGGTTGTAGCTCATCCTGTCCTTGGAATTAGTGCTGTTATGGTTTGGTAAAGTTATGAGTGTGTTTTTGCACAAGTTTGTGTACGGTGTTTTGTAGTGGAGAGATTGTGTGTTGGCCGTACTGAGGTGGCACCAAAACATCAGAAAGGGATTTAGAGCCTAAATCATGACACACTACCTCTTGAAGGATCTACATATACAGCTTAAGCATTTCTAAGGTCTACATTGGCATGGTAAGGGAAAGGGGATGGGGAAATACTACTGGAGAGGAAGAGGGCGTGCTGGGTAAGAAGGAAGGAAGGAAGGGAGAAAGGGAGAAAGAGCTGGCTTTTTGGGAATAACCATAATGTGTATGTATGAGATATCTCTTTCTCCCTTCCTTCCTTCATATTAGCATATTCGTGTGTATATATATATATATATATATATATATATATATATATATATATATATACATACATATATATATATACATACATGCACACACATATATATATATACACATATACACATACATATATGCAAATGAATATGCTAATATGCCCCACCCCATGCTTTCCCCCCCCCCAATAAACAAACTACACCCATGGGTAGACATTTCAAATGGGTGCTGCTGCCACATGTAGCCAGCACATACAAGTCCATTTCTACATTTCTCTATGATAGCAGATCCTTTTCAAAAATACTATTTGAATTGTACACATCATAAGAACACAAACATTGCTATCCTGGGACAGAACAAAGGTCCATCAAGCCCAGCATCCTGTTTCCATACCTATCTCAATTTTGATTTTTACATTCTTTCTGAAATCTGCCTTCATATGCACTAATAGTGTTATCACCCACTGTTAAAGAATGAACCCTTTAGAGTCCTGTAAACATTTGATTCAATTCACTTTTCCTTTTCAAGATCAATAATACAAACTTCAAAACAGGTCATAGTACAAATCCCCAGGGTAACCCACCATCTCTTTTCACCAAGAAAACTGATCAATCCTACTATTTTCCTATCCTATCAATTACCAATCCATATTAGGAAAGCCTCCTATCCCAAACTCCCTCAGGAGTTTCTCAAGAAGGGCTTTATGAAATGTTTGCTGAAAACTCAGATGCACTGTATTGACTGTCTCACATTTATTTACACCTTCCCTCCCCTAAATCTTTACTTGCTCTTCATCAACAACTTCCCTCTACCCATATGCCCAGTAATGCCAACCTTATTTCAAATATTTTGTCTCACATCAAAGAGACTCACTGGGCAGAAGTTTCTAGGATTAATTTCAATTGGAACAGTGGCTACCCTCAGATTTTACACAGACCAGCACATTTTAATGACAGGTTACAGATTACTAGAAACAAGTTTATTCATACTAGTTTCATGCTTTAGTTCCTTAAAACCTAGGCTGAATATCATCTGGTCCCAGTGATATTTAGTTCAATTTAGCACCTATTCTACATTCATACTGAATTCAAACAAGTGCTCTGAATCATTATCTATAAAGAATGGTTCTAGCATGGGATACTAATTTCTCCAAAGTCACAAAAATAGACCAGTTCTAGAAGGGTTGATTAAATTCGGACAAAACAATGTACAGATATCGCGTCCCTCGCCTGTCACGCCTCTCACCTGAGCAGCGCAGCGCCCGCAGAGGACACGCTCCAGAATTGGCCGCCTTCCCTCGCGCCATTGGCCGGCCTTTCTAGTTCCCTCTCTAGATCGCCGACCATCCTGGCCACGCTGCTCCCGATGGCCGGCCATTGGGCCCGCATCAACAAAGTCGAAGAACATGGCACCGGCGTTCGAGGGCCGGCTTCTCTTCCAGATGCGGAGCCCGGGAAGCGAGGCTGCGCCTTGTGGTTTCCTGATTGGTTGGTTGAAGCGGGGCTCTGCCTCAGGCCCTACGTTACGCCTATCCTGGATGCTCCTCAGACGACGTCTCCTGTGGTCCCTGCGCTCCCCAGCTGACTCTCGGCTCCCTGATGGGGAGGGCTATTTAAAGGAGCAGCGTTTCTCATGATTCTTGCTTTGGCTTCTCGTCTCAGAGGACTTAAGCTTCCGTGTGCTGTCTCCAGACTTCTCTTCTGATTGACCTGACTTGTTTGACCTCTGCTAGTTCCTGACATTCCTCACTTGCTGCCAGCCCTGACCTCTGCTGGTTCCTGACATTCCTCACTTGCTGCCAGCCCTGACCTCTGCTAGTTCCTGACACTCCTCGCTTGCTGCCAGCCCTGACCCCTGCTAGTGCCTGACGCTCCTCGCTTGCTGCCAGCCTGTCCGCTGCCCGGTCCCAGTCCTCCCTCCGCCTGGCCAGTCGGCCAACCCCTGCGGTTCTGGAAGTCCCGTTGGCCGCCTGCAGCTGGGAGCTCAACTTCCGGTGAACGGCGGTCGCCACGGGTGAAGTCTAGGGGTTGTTCGGCTGTCCTTTCGAGGGCTGCGGTCACCTTCACCTCCGCCCTCCAGTAGGACCAAAGGGCTCACGGGATTTCCATCCAGGACAACAGATTAATTATATAAGAAGGACAAATGGATCCTCAGTGTCCCATACGTAACCATGCAATAGGGGTCCTTTTTTCCACTACTGATAGTTATAATATGTTTTTGGAGACCTTTTTCAATAAATAGTTTCTTTGGATAATTATAGACCCAATTAACCTATAGACCACTGTGATACTGTCATGATGTTTCCTCACTGGATGAAAAAGCCATTGTATCATATACGAGCTTTAGGTCTGGGCCGGTTAAGCCAACATCCTAAGCACATTAAGGGAGTCAGAGGAAGAAAACCTTTTTATGGAAGAGAACTAAGGCTCTCTACTGATCTTGGAAGTGACAAGGAGAGCCAGGGTTCTGTGAGAAAGTCTGAGAAATGAAAAGAGAAAAACTCCCAGCATAGGAGTCAGCTCTCCAGATGCCAATAGGTGCGATGCACCGCCCCCCCCCCCCCCCCCCCCAATACTAAGCAACTCCTTCATTGTGCCCGAGCGATCCGTATTACGTTTAGCATCCTCAATCATTTTAAAATGCTGGTGCCCACGGTTCCCAGAATGTATTTCTATAGTCTTGTACCTGTGTCTCCTCTGTCCAGCAACACCAGGGACCCGCAGCAACCTTCCAATAAACCACTCAGGCATTCCAGTGTTTCTGCTGCAGCCAGATTGATTTCATCTAACAAGATCCATTCTCCTTTCTTCACTGCTTGCGTCAGAGTACCCTAATAGCAAAAGACATATTATTGACTCTCAGCACCTGTGAATCATGTAAGGAACAACCAAACACCTGGTGTAGTTATGTTATTTGGACCTGCAATACCCAGGGGCAAGTGGACACAATATGAACCATTCCACCTCTTGAGTACTGGAGGTGTGTCAAAGGAAAAAAAATAAAATAAAAATGAGGAATCTGAAAAAAAAAATTGCTACATTGTAAATGACACTCCAGAGCTAGCAGCAATTGTACAAAAAAAAAAATCACTTTTTTTTCTTTTGTTGATCCCTACCACCATTTTCCACATATACGCTTATTTTGTTGATTTGTGACATTTTTTATTCCCCCTCTCATGCCAGTAATTAAAGGAAATCTTTACCTCCACAAATGCAAACACCAAAGCATTTTCTGTCATTTTCATCTGCTGCTGGGCATGGTTCAGTTGAAGACCAAATGCCTCCCACTTCTCTTTCAGAAGTGACCCTGAGAGAGAAGACAGAGGGGGTGGTTTAAAATCACTGGTATGGGAAACTGATTATATTCACATGGTTGTAGCTTGACAAAAATGTAACTTCTCACTGTAAAATATTAACAGTAGGATGGACTGGCCAGGAGGCAGTTTTCAGCAAGACAAATGTGCCCTTAAAAATGCCAAACACATTGTCTGCAGCTAAACCATGCTTACGAAAGAATTTAGAACGTAAGACAAAATTACAGCCAGTTTCAACTTAATGTCTCATCCTGCTCCTCTGGAGAACAGACCAAGCATACAGCAACCTATCACCATGACAGGGTAACAGTTCCGTCTAAATTGGCATCCTATGTTTCTCTGACTCTGCATTACTCTGCTCCTAAGGTACTCAAGCACGACACCTGGGCCAGTCTGAGAACCCCAAATTAGGAACAGAACTGAATCTTAAATTACTGAGTGAACAGGTAAATTGTACAAAATACAGCACAGTTCAGGAGAGAGATCTTGGGGTGATAGTGTCTAGGGATCCCAAGGTGGCTCAAGGAGGGAGCTGTTGCCTGAAAAATGCTAGGCTGCATAGAAAGAGGCATAACCAGCAGAAGAAAGGAGGTGTTGCTGCCCCTGTACAAGTCATTGGCGAGGCCCCACTTGGAGCATTGTGTCCAATTTTGGAGGCCATATCTCTTCAAGGACATAAACTGACTTCAGATGGTTCAGAAGGCGGCAACAAAAATGGTACAGGGTTTGCGCCATAAGACGTGCAGAACTCAAATATGTATGCACTAAAGAAAAGGAGAGAAATAGGTGATATGATACAGACATTTAAGTACTTGAAAGACATTAATATTCAAATAAACCTCTTCCAGATATGTAGGGGCAGTAGAACTAGAGGACACGAATGGAGGTTGCAGGAACAACCTTCCTGGGGAGGCAGTAGAGTCAAAAGCAGTAAGCGAATTCAAAAACAGAAGAGATAGACACGGGGGATGCCTAAATAGAAAGAGGGTGGAAACTAGAGAGCTGCACAGGAGCAGGGATAGCAGGAATCCCATAGGGATCCCCTCCAGGTCTGCCGGGATCCCGTGGGGATGGACCCAGGTCTGCAAGATCCCTGCGGAAGTGTCTTCCCTCCCCTGAACGCAGGATGCCCTTCCGGCATACTTCAAGGTACCCTGGTGATCTAGTGGCTTCTTCGGGGCAGGAAAGATCACCACTTCTTTCATAATCGCTGCCGTAGTACTGATCCTCTCGTCTCCGCTTTTTTTAAATGGCTGCCAAGACATCCAGTGGTGGAAGTCTTGCAAGGCCACCGCTGGACGTCTCAGCAGCCATTTTAAAAAAGCTGAGACAGCGAGAGGATCAGTGGCAGCAGGCAGGAAAGAGTGGGGATCTTTCCTTCCCCTGAAGAAGCCACTAGACCCTCAGGGTGCCTTGAAGTATGTGCCAGAAGGGCACCCAGAGCTGGAGAGGAGATGGATGGATGGAGTCGGGATGATAAAAAGTTGAAGCCAATTAGGTGAGTCTCGCTTTGCAATTCCTCTGGCAGCCGTCATCGCCGTACGCTCAAAACAAAACAAGCAAACCTATGAGCTGCTGAATCCACACTGTGGCTCTTTATTGTTGGTAGCATTTTTATTTCAGCTCACTTATTTTCAAACGTGCCAGCTTAAGCAGCATATGGATGTACACAGAGGAAGTATAATAATGGAATAACTTTTCATAGTCGTAATTTGTTATAAATCGTAATCAGTGTGTAATTTGGAGGGGCAGGTTATAGGGACCATAGCACTGTTATGTTCGTGCAGATTTTTTTCTCCTGGTAAATGGCCACTAAAACAGACATCAAGTTATGAGAATCAGATGCTCAACATTCTACTACTACTACTTAATATTTCTAAAGCGCTACTAGGGTTACGCAGCGCTGTACAATTTCACAAAGGACAGTCCCTGCTCAAAGGAGCTTACAATCTAAAGGACAAAAAATGTGCAATCAATCAATTTAGGGCAGCCTAGATTTCTTGAATAGGGGTATAATGGTTAGGTGCCGAAAGCGACATTGAAGAGGTGGGCTTTGAGTAAGGATTTGAAGATGGGCAGGGAGGGGGCTTGGCGTATGGGCTCAGGAACATTCAGAGTTTCTATTTACTTATTTATGACATTTATATCCCACATTAAACATGAATTAGGTTGAAACATGGGAGCATTTAAAATCTTTTTTTTTTTTTCCTGTGCCTACATCAAAAGAAAAAGATGGCATGTGGGAACTTGCTCCTTTTGTTTTGTGGATTGCAGTGGTATATTATAAAAATGCACCTGTCTTTTTTATTACTACTTTTTCACAGAGAGGTATTGAATAATTAGGGAAGGGCTTCCTTAATGCAGAAGTTTTGTCCAGCGTCAGTCTAAATATGCCAACATTGTCCAGTTCTGCACACTATTAGCTGCCAAGTTCATACAAAGTTAATTATGTTCAGCAGAAAATTAATCTGTTGGTTCAGGCTGCTTGCTATGTGAATATTCGATCACTGTTTCATTATTGCTACCAAGTATTACATATTAAGGGCATTTACTTTAAACTTTGTTTTAATTCATTTATCCAGTCTTTACATGCATATGGTTTTGCTTTTTAAACCCAAAGGTGAATCCTAAGGGTGGATGAACAATTAGGTATAAACTGTGTTTCTGATTCTACTTGTTTTGGCATTTGGATTGCTTGGGTCCTGTGCTGATCTGTACACAAGCTGTCTTAGTAGAGTACAGAAGAAAATGATTTATGTTACTTTCACTAGCATTTTTACTGCTTATAGAATCTGGCTTTCTGGGGGGGGGGGGGGGGGGGGGTCAAGCTGACTGCAGCATGGCAAGGACTTTGCAGGCCAGGAGCTGGGATGGAGGAGATTACTTGTGGCAGGCACGGGTAACCACGAGGATGGACAGGGACAGATTAGATTTATGTTCCTGTGCAATTCTCTAGTGGAAACACAACATGGCTGCTGAAGTATTATCTTGGGCAAGAGTAGTTGGAACTGATGCCGATGCCGGACAGATTTCTACAGTCTGTGTCCTGCAAATAGCAAAAGACAGGTGCTTCGGTAACTCCAGTGTTGTAGATCACTTTATTGTCACATGCTGCGAGAGAGTGAGGGTGCTGTGCAGCTCAGGGGGAAGGGCTAGACATCTTGACTGGTTAAGTTGAATACTGTCAACAATACTTGGGAATGATGTGTGGTTATAGCCAAGACTCATCATGTTTGGCTGCCTATATGGCTGGCATGGTGGAGACTTGACAACCAGCGTTTAAACATGGATGACTGGGACCCACATAAAGTGGCAGGTGCAGCTCTGGCCACCTTGTTGGACAGACTGGATGAACCGTGCGGGTCTTTTATCTGCTGTCATTTAGTGTGTTACTGTATTACTTTACAGCTGAAATAATTGTCCCTACTTCTCTAGCGTTAGGCGGACTTGGAAGCTGTATTACCAGTAGAAGTGTTTATATAATTCAGATGCCAGATAAAGATACAGATGTTACCCACACTTCAAATAGTAATATCCACAAAAAAAAAAGTATTTCTTTTAAAATGTATTCCTTTCTCCCCAGCTCAGTGAACATAATACACAGATGGTGGAGTTCTCTTTCTTCCTGGCCAAGCACACAATTGCAATTTGATGGAGGAGGAAGAACAAACCTCTAACTAGAGATGAACAGGAAGAGGACACTGATCTATTCTTCCCCTGGAGCCCCATTAGAACAAGTAATAGGTCATGTAAGTTGACCCATCTGACCAATTTATTGCGTTGCCAATTATCCATTAGTCACACACGACCCAGATTGCTTCTACATATTATAATTTTAAGCCATGTCATCTCACCTCTGAGGTAAAGTTTTAAGTCTTCTCCCTCTCTTTACATAGCATCCATGTATGGTGTGCTAGCGTTTGATATTTTGCATAATTTAAATGGAACAATCTATACCATAGGCCTAGTATCCATTGTAGGGTCTGAGAAATATGATTTAATGCCAGGAGTCAGGGAGGCTATTTCATTACAGCTGTATCAACATTCTGCAACTGCACCACAGAGTCTTAGATCTTAAATAAGGAAAACACTCTTCAAGCATTCTGCCATTTTGCTAACCAAGGGAATGTCATTGCCATGTGTTCTCCTTAAAATGACCATTAAAATAAATAACTGTGAAGCAATACTTGAATAGATGGGTCACATTTTGAACATACAGAACCATGACCCATCTTGACTGCCCAATTTCTGGTCCACTTGACCTACTGATCACAGATCCATGGCCCATTCACCAAAGGAAAAGAGAAAAAAAAAATATGAAAACTTTTGCACTCTTTAGTTAGACATCTGCATATCCTTAGGATTTGGGTCATGTACTTGTTTCAGCATATAGAACCAATATTTGAAAAATAAGGTATGCATATGAAGACAGACTACTGTGCCAAGACTGTTCAGAAGATAACAGGGGAGCAAGAAACCTAGCACTCCCATCTTTGGTTATAAAATAGCCATTTCCATCACTGAAAATCAAAAGCAAGATACATAATTACACTCCTAATTCATACTTCATTCCTAGCACTCTTGAAAATCCAACCTTACTCAGACGTATTTAACTGGCAGAGCCATTGGCTCCAACATCAATCCATGAATTTTTAACACTGGAAATGCCAACTCTCAAGATTTCTTTACATCATCCACGAGAGAATGAGACTCAATTTAAGGAAAATCAAAAGATATACAGCATTTTTAATATAGCTATCAAAGTGTTTCATTACTATATATATCAGGTTGATGCTTAATTTTAAAAAAAGCTCAATCTCACTCATTATTGACAATGAGCAGCAGTAACATATTGTGAAGTCATCAGCACAATAGATACACAGAGAATGGATTACAGGAAAACCAGGGATTTGTCATCGATTTACAGCCATCTTCATTGGGTACAGGGTATGATACATACCTGTAGCAGTTGTTCTCCGAGGACAGCAGGCTGATTGTTCTCACGACTGGGTTGACGTCCGCGGCAGCCCCCACCAACCGGAAGAAGCTTCGCGGGACGGTCGGCACGCAGGGCACGCCCACCGCGCATGCGCGGCCGTCTTCCCGCCCGTGCGCGACCGCTCCCGCCAGTTGAATGACTAGCAAAAGATGAAACACACAACTCCAAAGGGGAGGAGGGAGGGTAGGTGAGAACAATCAGCCTGCTGTCCTCGGAGAACAACTGCTACAGGTATGTATCATACCCTTTCTCCGAGGACAAGCAGGCTGCTTGTTCTCACGACTGGGGTATCCCTAGCTCTCAGGCTCACTCAAAACAAAAACCCAGGTCAATTGAACCTCGCAACGGCGAGGGAACAACAGAAATTGACCTACGAAGAACAACTAACTGAGAGTGCAGCCTGACCAGAATAAATTCGGGTCCTGGAGGGTGGAGTTGGATTTACACCCCAAACAGATTCTGCAGCACCGACTGCCCGAACCGACTGTCGCGTCGGGTATCCTGCTGGAGGCAGTAATGAGATGTGAATGTGTGGACAGATGACCACGTCGCAGCCTTGCAGATCTCTTCAATAGTGGCTGACTTCAAGTGGGCCACCGACGCTGCCATGGCTCTGACACTATGAGCCGTGACATGACCCTCAAGAGTCAGCCCAGCCTGGGCGTAAGTGAAGGAAATGCAGTCTGCTAGCCAATTGGAGATGGTGCGTTTCCCGACAGCGACCCCTAGCCTGTTAGGGTCGAAAGAAATAAACAATTGGGCGGACTGTCTGTTGGGCTGTGTCCGCTCCAAGTAGAAGGCCAATGCTCTCTTGCAGTCCAATGTGTGCAACTGACGTTCAGCAGGGCGGGTATGCGGCCTGGGGAAGAATGTTGGCAAGACAATTGACTGGTTAAGATGGAACTCCGACACCACCTTCGGCAGGAACTTTGGGTGGGTGCGGAGCACTACTCTGTTATGATGAAATTTGGTATACGGAGCATGAGCTACCAGGGCTTGAAGCTCACTGACCCTACGAGCTGAAGTAACTGCCACCAAGAAAATGACCTTCCAGGTCAAGTACTTCAGATGGCAGGTATTCAGTGGCTCAAAAGGAGGTTTCATCAGCTGGGTGAGGACGACGTTGAGATCCCATGACACTGCAGGAGGCTTGACAGGGGGCTTTGACAAAAGCAAGCCTCTCATGAATCGAACGACTAAAGGCTCTCCAGAGATGGCTTTACCTTCCACACGATAATGGTAAGCACTAATCGCACTAAGGTGATTCCTTACTGAGTTGGTCTTGAGGCCAGACTCTGATAAGTGCAGAAGGTATTCAAGCAGGTTCTGTGCAGGGCAAGAACGAGGTTCTAGGGCCTTGCTCTCACACCAAACGACAAACCTCCTCCACTTGAAAAAGTAACTCTTTTTAGTGGAATCCTTCCTAGAGGCAAGCAAAACCCGGGAGACACCCTCAGACAGACCCAACGCAGCGAAGTCTACGCCCTCAACATCCAGGCCGTGAGAGCCAGGGATTGAAGGTTGGGGTGCAGCAACGCTCCGTCGTTCTGCGAAATGAGAGTCGGAAAACACTCCAATCTCCACGGTTCTTCGGAGGACAACTCCAGAAGAAGAGGGAACCAGATCTGACGGGGCCAAAAGGGCGCTATCAGAATCATGGTGCCGCGGTCTTGCTTGAGCTTCAGTAAGGTCTTCCCCACCAAAGGTATGGGAGGATAAGCATACAGGAGGCCGGTCCCCCAATGAAGGAGAAAGGCATCTGACGCTAGCCTGCCGTGTGTCTGAAGCCTGGAACAGAACAGAGGCAGCTTGTGGTTGGTCTGAGAGGCGAAAAGATCCACCGAGGGGGTGCCCCACTCTCGGAAGATCTTGCGTACCACTCTGGAATGGAGCGACCACTCGTGCGGTTGCATGACTCTGCTCAGTCTGTCGGCCAGACTGTTGTTTACGCCTGCCAGGTACGTGGCTTGGAGAAGCATGCCGAACCGACACGCCCAACGCCACATACCGACGGCTTCCTGACACAGGGGGCGAGATCCGGTGCCCCCCTGCTTGTTGACGTAATACATTGCAACCTGATTGTCTGTCCGAATTTGGATAATTTGGCAGGACAGCCGATCTCTGAAAGCCTTCAGTGCGTTCCAGATCGCTCGGAGCTCCAGGAGGTTGATCTGCAGATCCTTTTCCTGGAGGGACCACAGACCCTGGGTGTGAAGCCCATCGACATGGGCTCCCCACCCCAGGCGGGATGCATCCGTCGTCAGCACTTTCGAGGGCTGCGGAATTTGGAATGGACGTCCCAGGGTCAAATTGGTCCGTATGGTCCACCAGAGCAGTGAAGTGCGGCAACTGGTGGAGAGGCGGATGACATCCTCTAGATTCCCGGTGGCTTGGAACCACTGGGAAGCTAGGGTCCATTGAGCAGATCTCATGTGAAGACGAGCCATGGGAGTCACATGAACTGTGGAGGCCATATGACCCAGAAGTCTCAACATCTGCCGAGCTGTGATCTGCTGAGACGCTCTGGTCTGCGAAGCCAGGGCCAAGAGATTGGTGGCCCTCGCTTCGGGAAGGTAGGCCTGAACCGTCTGGGAATTCAGCAGCGCTCCTATGAATTCCAGAGACTGAGTTGGCTGGAGATGGGACTTTGGGTAATTTATCACAAACCCCAGCAGCTCCAGAAGTTGAATAGTGCACTGCATGGACCGGAGGGCTCCTGCCTCCGAGGTGTTCTTGACCAGCCAATCGTCGAGATATGGGAACACGTGCACTCCCAGCTTGCGTAGGTAGGCCGCTACCACCACGAGGCACTTTGTAAACACTCGTGGGGCAGAGGCGAGCCCAAAGGGCAGCACACAATACTGAAAGTGCCGTGCGCCCAGGCGGAATCTGAGATACTGTCTGTGAGCTGGCAGTATCGGGATGTGAGTGTATGCGTCCTTTAAATCCAGGGAACATAGCCAATCGTTTTTCTGAATCATTGGCAGAAGGGTGCCCAAGGAAAGCATCCTGAACTTTTCTTTGACCAGGAATTTGTTCAGGCCTCTCAGGTCTAGGATGGGACGCATCCCCCCTGTTTTCTTTTCCACAAGGAAGTACCTGGAATAGAATCCCTGCCCTTCCTGCCCGGGTGGTACGGGCTCGACCGCATTGGCGCTGAGAAGGGCGGAGAGTTCCTCTGCAAGTACCTGCTTGTGATGGGAGCTGAAAGACTGAGCTCCCGGAGGACAATTTGGAGGCAGGGAGGTCAAATTCAGGGTGTATCCGCACCGCACTATTTGGAGAACCCACTGGTCGGAGGTTATGAGAGGCCACCTTTGGTGAAAGAATTTTACCCTCCCTCCGACCGGCAGGTCGTCCGGTACGGACACTTGTAGGGCGGCTATGTTCCCGTGGATCCAGTCAAAAGCCCGTCCCCGGCTTTTGCTGTGGAGGCGCAGGGGGCTGCTTAGGCGCACGCTGTTGACGGGAACGAGCGCGCTGGGGCTGTCCCTGTGCCTGACGAGGCCTTCGGGCCGGCTGGTTGTACCTACGCTTCGCAAAAGAATAGGGTGCAGCCTGCCGAGCCCGGGAAAAACGCCCGCCCGCGGGGGCGGGTGCTGAAGGCGCCCGGTGGGAGAGCTTGTCGAGAGCGGTTTCCCGCTGATGCAGTTGGTCAACCATCTGCTCGACCTTCTCGCCAAAAATATTATCCCCCCGGCAAGGGACGTCAGCCAGTCTCTGCTGGGTGCGGTTGTCCAGGTCAGAGGCACGCAGCCATGAGAGCCTGCGCATCACTATACCTTGGGCCGCAGCACGAGATGCCACGTCACAGGTGTCAAAAATCCCCCTGGACAGGAACTTTCTGCACGCCTTCAGCTGCCTGACCACCTCCTGATATGGCCTGGACTGCTCCGGCGGGAGCTTATCGACCAGGTCCGCCAGCTGTTGCACATTGGTCCGCATGTGGATGCTCATATAGAGCAGGTAAGATTGGATGCGGGTCACGAGCATGGAGGATTGGTAGGCCTTCCTCCCAAATGAGTCCAGAGTGCGAGACTCCCGCCCCGGGGGCGCCGAGGCGGTATCCCTCGAACTCCGTGCCCTCTTGAGAGCAGAATCCACGACCGCTGAGTCATGGGGCAACTGGGGCCGCATGAGCTCTGGGTCAGAGTGGATCCTGTACTGGGACTCTGCTTTCTTGGGAATGGTGGGGTTAGTTAGTGGTCGCACCCAGTTCCGAAGCAGCGTCTCCTTCAGGACATTGTGCAGCGGTACCGTGGAGGACTCTCTAGGTGGTGATGGATAGTCGAGGACCTCGAGCATCTCGGCCCTCGGCTCTTCCACAGAGACCACGGGAAAGGGAATGCTTATAGACATATCCCGCACAAAGGAGGCAAAGGAGAGACTCTCAGGAGGTGAGAGCTTCCTCTCCGGTGACGGCGTGGGGTCCGAGGGAAGGCCCGTAGACTCCTCTGAGGAGAAATATCTCGGGTCCTCCTCTTCCCCCCACGAGTCCTCATCCTCGGTATCGGACATTAGCTCATGTAGCTGAGTCCGGTACCGGGCCCGGCTCGACGTCGAGGCACCGAGGTCTCGGTGTCGTCGAGCGGTGGACTCCCGCGCCGGCGGGGACGGAGCTCCCTCCATCGACGTCGACGGGGACTCCACCTGCGTGGCGGTCGAGACCGGCACCGCAAGCGGCGGCGGTGTCGACAGCCCCGGCGCCGGGCTAGAGCTCGCCGGCGCCACAGTCATCGGCGCCGGGGGCGCAAGCACCCCCGACGCCGGCACAGCCTGGCGCATCAGCCCTTCCAGGATCCCCGGAAGGATGGCTCTGAGGCACTCGTCCAGGCCCGCTGCCGGGAAAGGCGGTGGGGCCGGTAAGGGTGTCGGTGCCAGAAGCTGCTGGGGGCCAGGAGACGGCACCGAGGTGCCGGAACCCCGACGCGTCGGTACCTCCACCACCGACGGAGATCTCTCCTCTCTGCGATGACGCTTCGGCGTCGACTCCTCTTCAGGGTGCACCGAGGGCTCCCGGTGACGGCGCTTCTTATCTTTTTTCCGGTGCACGTCACCGGCGCCGGAGGGCATGGAGGAGGAGGAGGTCGATCCCCCTCGGTCTCGAGGTACCGGGTCCGACAGGGTTCGGTCCCGTGGCTCACGAGCTGAGGGAGTGACCGGGGCCGACTGCCCACGCGGCCTCTCAACCCCACTCTCACCGGCGGACCGGCGGGCCGACGGGACCTGTTCTCCTGGGGTCGCTGCCATCGGTGCCGATGTCTCGGGCATCGATACCGGTACCGAAGACCCGGCCTTCGATACCGATGCCGTCGAGGTCGACGTCGAGGGGCCGGCGCAAGTTCCAAAAAGACGGTCCCGCAGAACTTGCCTCGCAACCTGAGTCCGTTTCCGGAGACCGAGACACAGCGCGCACGACTTGAGATTGTGCTCCGGCCCGAGGCACTGGAGGCACCAAGCGTGGGTGTCGGTCTGCGAGATCGGCCGGCCGCAGCGACCACACTTTTTAAATCCACTCGGGACCTTCGAGGACATCGACGGAAAAATCGCGTCGGCGAAGTCAAAGTCGGCAATGGTGGCTAAAATCACACCACGAAAAAACTAGCCGACCGAGCGGCCACTAGGCCGCAACGAGGCGTCCCCCTGGAAGCGAGGGAAAAGGGGAGCGCGTGCTCCACACGCGCGAAAATCTTTTTTTTTTTTTTTTTAACAATACAAAGAAAGAAAAGAAAGAGGAACCGAACGGGAATCCAAAGCAACGATCCGCGTAAACGCGGTCGAAAAATCCGGCGGCTGAACGGAGAGAGAGGCAATTGCACAACTCTCTCCAGTCGCGGAAAAAAAGTAACTGGCGGGAGCGGTCGCGCACGGGCGGGAAGACGGCCGCGCATGCGCGGTGGGCGTGCCCTGCGTGCCGACCGTCCCGCGAAGCTTCTTCCGGTTGGTGGGGGCTGCCGCGGACGTCAACCCAGTCGTGAGAACAAGCAGCCTGCTTGTCCTCGGAGAATGAAGGTATACAGACATGGGGAGAAGGGAGTGGGGGGGAACTGGGAACCTTACTGTGCATCCAGAATAAATTTGTTACACTGTTAAATAAAATTGCTTTTATAGGTCAAAGTATCAGCAAAAGATTCTTTGTTAGATATTCTTTACAGCTCCCACCCTCAAGTCCTCAGGATATCCACAATGAATATGCACAAAATGCATTTGCAGTTTAAGCCTTTTGGAAAGGCAGTCTGCAGTATCCAGGAGCTCAATTTAATTTGGAGTGTACTGGCTTTTGCCCCCGTCTTAGCCAGGAAGAAAAGAGTAGGATCTCTTTGTTGAGGCTCTGTGAACAGTTATATGCCCTGATCTTCTCAGGTACTTTTTAGAAAGTAAACAACGTTTAGATAGTTTTATAATTGATCCATATTTCAGTTACCTGTTATTGTTTACTGATTGCACTTTATCTGTTTATTGTTCAATATTTTTAAGACAATAAACAATTTTCAGTTTATTGCCTCTGCCAGTCTAGACTGATAAAGAATCCTGGTGGTTTGTGTGTTGGGTCTGTGAGTGCTTTCTGGGAACTGTGGGACCACTGGGAGTATGGCCCCAGAAACCTAGAAATCACTGGGGATAATTTGAGAGCAGGAGACTCGTCCAGAGGCGGATGTGACCCAGTCGGTAGGAGGAGGGTGCTAGTGTAGAGCACAGGCGGCAGGTGCAGGCGGACCTGAGCTGTGCTGGGCATAGACTCTCTAAGTGACCGATGGATAACCCCAGGCAGATGGCTAGATGTTTTGTGACAAAGACCGTTATTGTCTACCCCTTTCTTATCAGTGATTCACACACATCATTTGCCCCCAAGTCCCTTAATGAAATTTAACAAACATTCTGCAGGCTGGAGAAAAACAAGTGATGCAATCTGACACTGCCACATTCTTACCCATGTGGCTTGTCTGCCTCTCCTTGCCAATGGCCACCTTGTGAATATGTTGCATGAGTTTAAGGAGTACATGCCAGCGCTTGTGTCGGTAACATGTCTGGATATGCCCCAAGAATTTGGCATTCTGTTTCTGGGAAAAAGTCTGAATAAAAAGCTCCTCAAAGCCTTCCCGCAGTGGCAGCCAAATCAGTCTGTGATCCACGGGCTTATACCTGCAGCAGAATCCAAAACAAATCTAGTTATCCCTTCATAGGAAAAAATAATTTACATTTATATAGTCTCTCATCCCAGCACCACTTAGGCACCAATACTGGCAACCAGAAGAGTAAAACCCTATCAAGGAAAAAGAGGAGGAACCAGAAAAATATTCCAGTATGCAAATATTAAGCCTCTTACCCAACAGCAAGAAACATGGAAAACAAGAAAAATATTTGTGTTAAGAGGCTTACATGCTGCTTCCATCTATAAGGAACCAGATTTCAACAAAGACCACCTGACATTCGCCAATTCACAAAAAAAAAAAAAAAAAATCCAACCCCAATGAAAGTCTACAACATGATATACCAGAATCAAAAAGCACACAGAGGATGGTTGGTTTATGGATTTATCTGATATACTTTCTTTCCTTAAATAATAAAGCGACGTACAATATTGATTCAGTTGTCAACTCTGGTCCACAGGTCTCCACTGCTCCTCCCACCCAACATGCTCCCCTACTCTCCATACAACAGATATGGTTTTCAGCATATCCAATACATAAAGATAGACAAGAAAATTCATTCATTTATTCTATAAAACCCAATCAAATGGGCTTCACTACTGCCTCTCCTATATCTCCTACCCCCCGTGTCAGAAGAAAATATTTCTAGTTCTATGGTTTTGCATTCATGAAGACCGATTTGTGGCTTATGACTGATCCAACAGGCATAACACAACCTCAAATTCCCTAAACCTTAAGTGAAGATGAATAGAAGGCTGGCACGGTGAGGAAAACCCCACACATGCTATCCTTCTCTGATACTTTCCCCCCCCCCCCCCCCCACCCACGCAAACTTGCTCACTGATACAGAAAGAGACTATGCTAAACCAACATCCTTCCTCGCCCCCATTTCCCAACCCAGTATGGTTAACAGCAAGGGTTTAATGACAGCCAACAAAACTTACCCTCCAAGCAGGTCTGCAGTGTCACTTTGTTGATTCATATTCACAACCCTCAAACGGTGACCTTATAATTGGGGGGAAAAATTAAAGTACATCAGTTGTGGCTGTCAAACAATTTCTAACCATACCTCACCAAAGGAAATATGACATGATCTGACTCCTGCCAATGAGCCTTCTCATTACTACTACTAAACATTTCTAGAGCGCTACTAGGGTTACGCAGCGCTGTACAATTTAACAAGGAGAGACAGTCCCTGCTCAAAGAGATGAAGCTCTTTTGGGAGCAATTTCAGTGTATGCTGAAATTGCTCCCAAAAGAGCTTCATCTAACACAGATCAATCTCTGTTTTAGGAAGTAGGCAAAAGCTTGGCTATTCTCAAGCACCTTTAATGAATGAGGCAACCGACTAGCTTGTCACATACACCCTGATTGTGATCAACTGTGAACACCACAGCAGGACTAACTTACCACATACAAACTGAGATCAACTGCGCACACCTTATTTATTTGTTACATTTATATTCCACATTTTCCCACCTATTTGTAGGCTCAATGTGGCTTACATAGTACCGGAGAGGCACTACAGACTCCGGTGTAAACAAATACAAAGTGATGTTGTGGTAAGATAAAAGTTCATATGGCACAGAAATTGTATATATGAATGTATATACAATTTCTCTATCAAGGTAGCCACCACCTATCTAGCCAAACTCCTTTGTTATGTCTGTATTGTTATATGAATGTGTTGGTTAAATGTGTACTATGCTGATACTATCATACCTACAATCAGGGCTTAATTTGCAGACAAAAAGGAAGTGGAACTGGGGGCAGTATAGCAGTTTTTAAGAGTTAAAGGTAAACAAGCTCTGTATCCACAAAAATCCAAACTCCACACAAAGACACAAACTACGTACAAACAACATACTGCACCTTGGACACAGGAAAAACACAGCAGACCCTCACCAAATAGAGATCACACATTAGAAACCAAAAATTGAACTGGCAATCCCAAGACATCAAAAACTCAGCACTCAACACTGGAAAAATAAAACCAAATTCATTTACTCTTGTACTGAACACGATACAACAATATCCGTGATGCCAAAACTAACACATTCCAGTTCATAAATTCAGAATAAAAACTTTTTTTCCTAGCTTTGTCTGGGCATTTTATTTTTGCAATCATGTTGGTCCCAGTGATCTTCTCCAGCATTACCCCTATCTGTCTGTCTCTCATCCTGGCATTTAGCATAGCCTCCATCTCTCCCTTTTCTTCCCACACCATCCATTATTATCACCTGTCTCTCCTTCCATCCAGCATTACCTGGCTTTCTCTCCCCCCCCCCCTCCTATGAAGTACTGCCCCTGTTTCTCTCTACCCCCCAACAGTTTTGCCTCCTCTCTCTCCTATGCAGCACTGCCCGTCTCTCTCCCCTCCTATGCAACATTGCCCCATCTCTTTTCCTCTCACCCATCCACCACTGCCCCCGTTTCTCTCCTCCCCCATGGACCATTCTCTATCTCCTCTCTATGCAGTACTGTCCATCTCTTTCCTCACAATCCAACATTGCTTCTCTCTCTCATTCTCCCCCTCCCATCCAGCATTGCCCAATGCCATGTTTGTCCCTCCCCTCCCATCCAGCATTGCTCCTGTGCCCTTTGTCTCCCTCCCATCCAATATTGTCCCTCGATCCAGTATTACTCCTATGTCCTGTATGTCTCTCCCTTCCCATCTATAAAATATTACTCCTGTGTCCTGTTTATCTTCCCCTTCCTATCAAGTATAAAACTTCCCTCCACCTTATGATTCAAAGCCCGGGAAAAGCTTGCTAGCTTAGATGCAACAGGTGGGGGCAGAATCATGAGTGCTGACGTCACTTCCTTGTGCCAAAAGGTACTGCAATGCCGTGCCACCCCGTTCTGGCAAAAATACAATATCAGTTTGCTGATTTCTAAGTGTACCTTTCTAATTGTGTATACTGCTATTTGAGTACATTAAAGCCATATGTTAACTATAATTATAAATTACCCATGTCCTGTTACATTTCCTATGCATCATCTTAGATGAATCTCTTCAAAAAAGGTGGTTAATAAAGCTTAATAATCATTTTAGACTAAAACAAATTCAAATATATCAGGCAATATTTCACTCAACCTGCTCTTTATCAGCCATCAGGAAAAACAATCAGCTTATTTCAGCTGTCAATTTTTCCATTCATATAATAATATTTTCTCTTGTCTCATGATCCCTGCTCCAAGGCTTATTTTTGTAGGCCCATGCTTTCTAATTAAGTGCAACCTGTATCCTTTAATTACAAACTCTTTCCACAAAAACATCACACTCCAGAGAGAACATGAAGTAACTGTAACTTGCAAAGTAACAAGTTTGCAGCGCTGCGTACGCTTTGCAGCGCTATAAAAATGCTAAATAGTAGTAGTAGTAGTAGTAACATGAATTGTATTCAAGTCCTAATATTATTTTTAAATGGCTGTTATTATTTCATGGCTCAAAAGTGTTTGCAGTTGAAATGTCTGGCACTCTTCATGGACATAGGATGCATAAACCTACTAGTACTAATGAGGTTGAGTGAGGGAGGGTCTAGATTATGTTTCCATGCCGAGATATTCCAACAACCACCGCCAAACAAGGAAATAGCACGAAACGTGCAGAACAGTTGGACTACGCAATACTTGTTGTCGATAAGCCAAATTACTCACCTACTTTAAAAATTTTATTTATAAAAAGGGTGCATGCCGATCTCTACCTGTAACTTTAGCGAGGTACTGGACAGCAGATGTCTTGCCAGTTCCTGTTTCACCCACTAGCAGCACTGGTTCTCCTCTGTTGATGCACAACGCCAACTGCTCAAGCAGCAGAGAAGACGGACGCGTTGCAGCAAAGGTCTGCTTCTCCCTTCCAGAGAAATCAAGTTATGTTCAACTGTTAACACGAGAAGTTTTAAAAAAGGAAGCGAGACATAAGCGAAACAGGAAACAAAATGGCAGAGGGGAAGATTAAGAGAAGTTGTTGAGAGACAAAGGCAGAAAGAAAACTTAAAAAGGGGGAGGGCAGGGAAGAGCCAAGAAGCTGCACTAGGATCCCAACCTCACCAAGTCAGACTTACTGTCCAACCAAATAAACATTGATTCCTACCAGGGCTGTGCAGTCAAAGTCAGATGCAAATTTTGGGTGGAATTAGTGTCAGTAAAAAAATAAATACCAACTCAGACTCCAGCTTCAAAATTAAAAAAAAAACCTTACAACAGTGTATTGAAAATTTTCAATTCACAACATTTCTTGTTCATGTTCTCTGTTCAAATTTCAAACATATTTGGGTCTATTATTTTGTATATAAAGAAATATCCTATGTTTCTGTAATCAAAATTCCAAGAGATGGAGTTGGAAGTAAGAAATAGAAAAACAGAGTCAGACACGAAGGTTTGGTGTACCAAAACCATAGCCCTGATACCTAGCCAGAAAAATAAGGCATCATTTATTTCTACTGAATTTTTCTTCATTATAACACCACCAATAAATTCTATCCCCACCCCAAAAAAAAAAACATTTTGAGGCAACAATAAAATGGCTAGCAAAAGGCCTCTATAGATAATAAATTTCCCTGTAGTTCAAACCCACTCCCGCTGACATAATCAAGCAACCAAGGAATTACAAAGATACAGTAACCTAATCACCCAAGCAGGTGCCCCCCCCCCCCCACACCTCCACTTTTAATGCTTACCTTTGTATGAGAAGGGTCTCTGTCTGCTTTCGAAGAACCTCCACTCTTCCCACGGTGACTTCCAGCTCCCCTATGGTAATAGCGGGCTTATACAGCAGGCAATAATATTCCGTCTGTGAGAGAAGTCATTATATAGCTTAGCACATCAGCCTGCTAGTTTTCTCTGAATATATTACACCCTATTAATTACATATTGCTTCGAAAGATCTAAAATAACCACCCAAAGCAGTACACACAGTTGTTTACAAAATGTAAATTATAATTAGTGGTTCTGATTTTAGGTTATAACTACAGTAAACACCAAGATTCATCCTGTGCACCCAGCTTAGATCCACTCTCGTTTCCTGAACTTGATTATTGACCCAAACACTTTCCGCAATACCAACATAGATCAATACCTCATCTCTGTTTTAAAAAAAAAAAAACTTTTCCCCTCCCCCCTTCCTTAGTGTCAACCATGGAAACACTCCCAACCCAGTGTACCCTCCATCTATATTCTTGTTTTATAACTTTATTTTAGGTTGAAATAATCTCATTCATAACCAAATAATAAAGAACCGTATCAAAGCACTGACCTACTTAATCAGAATTCAAACCTTTTCCTGATAGTAAATTCTCCTCCCCTCAACAATATCCCACAAACTCCCTTATCCCATCCCAACTTCCCTGTTAACATCACATTTCTAGCCTCAAAGAAGAGGAGGTTTCCAATCTTTAACAAATGTTTCCTGTTTATTATGACACATTGCGGAGAGCTTCTCCAGGTAGCAGAGACCAGGACTGTATCTGAAGTCAAAAAATAAATGGTACAGGCATATGGGATGTTTTTAGGGGAGGAAGAGCTAACAGATGATATGGATAAGTAGATTGGATTTGCCATATGGTCTTTGTCTGCTGTGATTTTCTCTGTTTTTATCAAAACCACATTATGTAGCCTCGCCCTCCAGAGCTGAATGCTAGAAGCCTCCCATTATTTCCATATATAGGGTATTTCAGCAGAGAGGCAGACCTCCATTTGTATCCTATGCCGATCCCCATAACCCACTTTCCAATAACACTTAATATCAACATTAAACTTAGGGTCCAATTCCACCACCCACTGAAAAATGTCTTTAGTTTCTTCTTTCATTTGCTCTCAAAAACACTTGGGCCCCTGATGCTCAAAACTCCGGCGCTATTCTGAACAGCGCTGTAAAAAAATACCACCGGAACAGCACAGATCAACGCCCTAATGATCAACTCTGAGATGCAAATATAGGCACGCGCATAGCACTGAGCATTAGGGAGTTTGGCAGGAGGATTGTGCTTTGCACATGCGTAGAAACGTTCCACGGTAAGCTCGGCTCCTATGAACGTGCGCCTGGTTAAACTGAACATGAAGCACACATTGGCGTCAGTTTTCTATGGCCTACATATAAGCTTGAACGCTTATAAATAAATATATATAGACACAGGGAACAGACACCAATGTGTGTTTTCACTTTGGGCATTTAACTTTTTTTTGCATGGACGCTTTAAATTTAAATGCTGGAAATGGACGCCAATGTGTGCTTTTACTTGAGTCTGCTGTTTCTCACAACCTGAGCTTAAGGGCTTGCACGGGCATCCTTCAGCTTCCAAAAGCAATCAAAAACTGACAAGTTTTGAATCACGAGAGAAGCATAAAAATCATGAGAAATCCTCTCTCCCAACTCCCTAATGCCTGCTCTGACCTGGCGTTATTTTTTGCAGTGGTAAGGCAGCTTTGTTTCGGGCACTCTTTTCTGAGCATTGGTGAGGAACACAAAATCAGCTCATTAACATGAGCTTGACTATATTAGCATGCTCCTTGCATTGTTCGTCTACTTGTTCATGCGCTTCGGGCCTCTGAACATTCTGCGCACATAAATGCAGTTGATAGTACGGCGCTAATGGCCTCTAGCAACCATGTTTACTTTTGAGCATTGGAGCCTTGGTTTCAGGACACAGCCACCACCATATGAAGGTTAAGTATCCTCATTCCCACATCTCTTCAGCAGTGTGTCAAATTGGTAGGGATCATCCTCCCTAACCCCTCCATCCACACTCTTAAATGCGATTCACCCGATTCATGCTCCATCTATCAACGGTCCCATCCTGGGTAGCACAAAGAGCATCTTACACCCCCAGGAACGCTGCTACTCATGGTCATTCTTCTCCTGCTTTAAATTTTCACTCTGAATATGAGCTTCTCCATCTGCCCTATGTTCCCCCAATCACTCCTCTTAGATTACCCCTTCCCCTCTTACAGTGTGTCACTATTCCTCTCTTTAGCAGCCTTTTTTCACTCTTCAAAATTTCCTTAAAATCAATTCCAACAACAAGATTTTGAGCCCTGGCTCCACCTGCACCCCTACTAGATCTACAACCCTTGTTCGACTCGCTCCCAAAACTGTTTTTTTCTGTTTGATGTTTTGTTAATTAAACTTCCAAACACCCAATGCACATTTGTTTTTTATGTCACTGGGTGAATTGTCAGCGTCATGAAAGCATAAGGCGCCATGTTAGAAATCTGGCGTCAAAATTGAAGAAGCACATTTTTGGTTAACATGGAATGTTCAGCACTTAGTCCCCTGATGAAACTTATAAGAAAGTGAAACGGACAGCCCCACTGGGAATATTTAAATGTAAAATGAAAAATTGAGAGACATGCCTGCCCCTGGATGAGAAGGGAAAGCTAACACTAGAAGGAGAGGGGACACAGTGGGCAGGTGCTGAACAGGCCACAGAGGAAAAGATGGACATGGAAAGAGAAGAAATGTCAAATGGACTGGAGACCCTAGAAAGAGCAGAAGATGGGACTCAGGGCTAGGGGAATAGAGAAGAAGATGACTGGGAATTGGGGATTGAGGTGGGGAGTGTTGGGGGGGGGGGGGACTATGGATGGGAAAGGTGGAGAGAGACTTTTTGAGGTGATAGTCAGGATCTGGCGATTTGTAGGTAAGAGTGAGCGTGTGTTGATGGGTTGGGAGAATGAGTGAGCGTGTGAAATGGGGGGGAGGGGGGTAAGAGAGGGGATGAAATGCGGGGAAAGGCTGAGACAATGTGAATGACCTGGTAGAATGGAGAGAGGATGAGAGACACTGATGAGGGTCCTGAAGAGGGTATCAGAGGAAGGGGATGGGTCAAAAAGGTGGTGAAAGAGGCAATACGAATGGTGGTAGAGAGTAAGATTAAAAGCAGAGCGTGGATGCAAGAGAAGAATGGAGAGACAGGGATGGAGTTGGGACTGGTGAGGGAATGAGAGCTAGTGCAGGGTAGGTGAGGGCTGAGAGGGAATGTGCAGAGGATATAGAGCAGACTGGATGGACTGCCATCATCCACTATGTTACTATGAAATGGAGGACTAAGGAAAGAGACAAAAGGAGCAAAGGGAGTGCTGGAGAGGGGATGAGAGGGAGATGGAAAAAGCCAGTAGGCAGATGAAAGGCGAAAAAGGAGTCTAAAAGGGAGTGAGAAAAAGAGAAAATTAGAGTAAAATCAAATAGGTAAATAAAGGCAGAGAAGAGAAGAGTGGGAAAAATATAGATCAGCGACAAACACATGTAGAGAAGGAAAAGAAGACAACAGAAAAGAAATGGAAATAATTTTGAAGACTGGCACAAGGGGTCAAGGAAGGAGAGAGGTTCTGCATGTGGGGCAAGGAGGGAGAAATGTGCTGGACAGAGAGATCAGTTAGGGAAGAGAGAGATCCAATGAGGTGGGTGAAGAGAAGGGGTGCGGAAAGTGAAAGAGGCACTGGACGGGAGGGGGAGGGAGGAGACAGGTTCCAGGACCTGTAGGGAAAGGAGGAGGAGGAGGAGAGACAATAACAGAGAGGAAAATGAGTGAAATATTGCACATAAAGGGAAGGGCAGAGGGGAGACAGGTTCCACATTTAGGGAAGGGAAGAGGGGAAGCAGGCTCCACATTTAGGGAAGGGAAGAGGGGAGGCAGGCTCCACATTTAGGGAAGGGAAGAGGGGAGGCAGGCTCCACATTTAGGGAAGGGAAGGAAAAATAAAACAGATTTGAGGAGACAGAGAAATTGATGAAAATTGAACGCGAAACAGACATAGGGCAAGAGGCGAGAAAAGAAACTGCAAATGGAAAGAAGGTCCTGGAAACAGAGTTAAGAGAACAGACACAGGAAAGCAGAACCAAAGAGTGAGAACTAGATGATTGGAATAATAAAATCACCAGACCACAAAGGTATGAAAAATGATTTTATTTTCAGTTTAGTGATTGAATTATGAGAATGTACATCTGTTGGCTTTACTTGCACTATACAGTTATACAGTCTTTCTATTTTTCTGGCATTGAACAACATGCAGAGTACGGAATCTCTGGTTTTAGTTTTTGTCTGCATGTTTTTTGCGGATCCTTATTTTTATCAGGTGAGAGTCATGTTCTGCATCTGCAACTGAGATGAAGGATTCTGCTGGCATGTGGTGTCTATGTACAGATCTGTAATAGACCGTCTTGCTCCAGTTTCCCAGTGGCAGATATATTTGGTGCTCTAATGTATTTCAGTAGCATAATTAACTGAAATAACTATTTCTGAAGGTTACAGATACAGGTGAGGATGGAATGGATCTTAGCGGGATGGGCGGGTATGGATTAGATTCCTGTGGTATGTCATGACTATATTTTTGCCTTGAAAGTATGCTACAAGTTGAAAAAGGTTGAAAATCACTGCTCTAAACAATTAGACTACTCTTCCAATTTCAAAATACCTTCAGCTATGAACATTCCTCAGATATAATTGCATGTTTGGTCTAAGAAATGGGTTCATTTCTAAATTCTAGTTACCCTAAAATTGCCAAAGAGGCGGCTCTATAAGGATCTTAATGATTATTCCTGAACTATTGCAGTATTTAAAAAAAGAAAATGCACAGTCTAGAAATGAATCATCCTAAATCTACCTTTTCCTTTGAAATGTTCAGCTTGCTTCCAATTGCTTCTGCCATCTTCAGTCTGCTTCCTTGTTTGGGTAGCATGGCCGTAAAACAATCTAAAGCCTGCCAATGACAAAGTACATACCAGCGAATAAAGTGTGAATATAATGCTATCAAAATGACTACTACTACTTACTTCTATAGTGCTACTGGTTCATACACAGAACTGTACAATGATAGTAAAATACTCCAGTAGATTAAGTCCCTGCCCCCCAAAAGCCTGCAATTTAAGTATGCACCTGAGGTAAAGGGTCATGGTTTTGATATACCTAATGGGAAACAAAGTAATTTTATAAAGGACACAAGCAGTGCCAGAAGCAAAACTGGGATATGAACCCTGGCTCCCCCCCGGTCCTCATACCACTGCTCTAACCAATACGCCACTCTTCCTCCTCAGTGCAGGAAGTGACATCTAATAGCCACTGCCAAAAGCAGTGCAATACCGAACTGACTGGCAACTGCCTAAAGATAAACAAGGCCAGGATGACTTGTAGCAATCCCAATCCCAAGATGAATAAATGATAAAGAATTATCAAGTACAGAGAGTTCTCAAGTTAGGGATGTTAAATGACAAAGCCACACTGCTAAGGCCAAGGAAGTTTAAACCAACTGGACAGCATTACTCCACCTCTATCTGTACTCTATTAGGATCAGATCATCCTATGGGTAAAAACCATTCTGAATGACAATAATGAGCTGAAAATCAAACATATAAACGGCGAGTGACCATACTCACTCGCAAATGCGCAGTAGAGACCTTCTCTGCCCCGCCCCCATGTCAATACGTGATGACGGGGGGGCGGAACACAGAGGGTCTGTACTGCGCATTGCTGAGGGAGGGACACCGCCGTCTAACGCTCCCCCCACCCGAGTCGCCGCCGCCACCCACCTTCTACCCGGTCGGGCCCTCGCTCCACTATTGAAACAGCGAGGGTCCGGGAACGCAGCACTGAGCTCTGCTGAGCTGCCGACATCGCCCTTCCTTCTTCTTCTCTGCCTCTGTCCCGCCCTCGACGACATTACGTCACACGAGGGCAGGACAGGCAGAGAAGAAGAACGAAGGCCGACGTTGGCAGCTCAGCAGAGCTCAGTGCTGCGTTCCCGGACCCTCGCTGTTTCAATAGCGGAGCGAGGGCCCGGCCGGGTGGAAGGTGGGTGGTGACGGCTCGGTGGGGGGGCGCGAACTCGGAGGGGGAGGGGCAGCGGCGAACTCAGCGGTGGGGGCGGGCCTTTCAACCCCCCTTCCTATAATAGCCTGTTTTTACGGGCTCAAAGGCTAGTCAACTTAATAATCGAGCCTCTGCCCCTAATGGCAAAAACAATATTTTTTTCTTCTAATGGAGAGGAGGAAAAGACCTCAAATGTCCTCGCTAGACGGCAAGTATGAAAACTTAAAGCCAGCTCATATTGGATTCCGGTCATATCATTGGTCAAAAACATCCCGTGATAAACTCTTCATTATTTTTATCTTCTTATTTTTTGGTTCTTCCTGTGACCAATGATATGACTGAAAATTAGTCCTTACCTGATAATTTTCCTTCCATTATTCCCAACAGATCAATCCAGACTAGTAGATTATGTCCCTCTACCAGCAGGTGGAGATATTGAGAACTTCAGAGGTTTACTATATGTGGACATGTGCAGCCACGTTAACCTCAATATTGTCGACAGCAAAGCAATGGAAGAAGAAATTTAACATGTAAACCCTTCTCCGGCCTCTAAAAAGCCCAATTAGGCTCCTCCTCCATCACTCCTGTGGCAGGAAGCATTCAAAGTGAAAAACTGTAGCTTGTTGGATGACCTTGTGTGGTTGTTGTTAGTGCTGTGCTTTCTTTCAACAAAGGGTGGGCCTCTGGATTGAGACTAATGGAAAGAAAATTATCAGGTAAGGACTAATTTTACCTTCCATAGCGTCCTGCAGATCAATCCAGATGAGTGGGATGTACCAAAGCAGTCCACCACCAGGGTGGAACACTAGAACCCCTGAAGACAGGTGCGCCATGGTCTAGTAGCCCGCAGCAAACAACCACAGATGCTGATGCAGATGGCAAAAACAAAACAAAACAGCAGCCATCCCGAAACAACCCAATGCTACCACAGAAGAAACGACCCCAGGAAGAAAGTGCAACAATCCCTTGACCAGACAAGGAGAAGGTCATAAGAAAGAGAAGGCCAAGGCCAGAGGACCACAAAGCTAGCCTGAAGCCAGTCCTAGGAAGCACCACCACGACCAAGTCAGCCTCACAGATTCCCCACACAGGGAATCAGACACGATAAACCATCTGTATGGACCCCTGTGTCACTGAGGTTCACACGGGAAGGGCACACAGAAACGGAGCCAGCAGCAAAGGTGCAACAGTAAAGGTGCCAAGCAATGGAACGTATCCATCCTTTGTAGTGGAGCACAAGGAAAGAAGAAGAGCAGAGCTGACAGCACGGCATGAAGAGCTCAGAGAGGAACCCTAAGGAGAGCTCCCCATGGCAAGTCGGAATCCCGATCTGCGAACCAAGAAGCAATCAGGAGTCAGCAGTACAGGAGAACACTCATGTCTAGACCCGCCACTGGAAGAGGGGAAAGAGTCTCAAGACAGACAAGACCCCCCCCCCCCCCCATCCACCCCACGTGGGCAACATGAAGGGACAGAATTCAGTACTACAGCTGCATGCACGACAAGAGCCGTTGTCAGGCCAACTGGCAAGCTTTTGTACAGTCCGCCAGCCAGTGATGGAGGCCAACGCAACAGACCATGCCGGAGCAAGGATAACAGACAGAGTCAACCTCCCAGGGCAGAAATGCCAGACTGAGTCGGAACCATGGAAGCAAGCTCCAGGAGCCAGACATACGGCCGGAGACATGGATGGAAACACCAACTACACCTGCAGACAGCATAGCAGGACAAGACCCTACAGCCAAAGATGGAACTAGTCCAAGTGCAACGAGTGATGCCAGAATGAAGGCATGCTCGGCTGCCTGTACAGAGGTCAGCAGAAGGCCAGCGCAAAGAACTAGATTCGGGGAAAGATCAATCAATGACAGAGCTAGGACAAAGCCCGATGGCCAAAACTGGAGATCGGTAAGACTCCGTGGATGGAAGAGGAGCAAGGAAGAATTCCACGGACGCAGCCAGAGCAAAGTCAGAACCGGGCGAGGGTCCACGAGCAGAGCCAGAGCTCATCATAGCTCCACATCCAAAGCTGGAGCTAGGCAAAGCTCCACATATGGAATCATAGCTAGGCAAGGCTCAACAAAGATGGAGCTAGGCCCAGCCTCAGGGCAACAGCCAGCACTAGGCAAGCCTTCGCAACCGGAACCATAGTCGTAGCAAGTCAAGGCTCGAGGCCCAAAGTTGGAGCAAAGGTATTAGCTGATCTGCCAATAGTTGTGCATGTACAATAGCTACAAAATGTTCTCCCAAAGCACAAGCACATGCAGGAGCACTTCTCACAAACTGCAGCTTACAATAATATAAATTAGTGGCCCACACTTTCTATATGAAGACTGAAGACCCTCTCCCGCTTACATATGTTGCCATATAAAAAATACTGTACACAATACACAAAACTTCCGTAGCTCTGCTTAAGACTGAAGTTTTGTTCTAGGTCCACTGTTTTTACTTGTAACATAGTAACATAAATAGTAGTAGTAGTAGTAACATAGTAAAATAGTAGATGACGGCAGAAAAAGACCTGCACGGTCCATCCAGTCTGCCCAACAAGATAAACTCATATGTGCTACTTTTTGTGTATACCTTACCTTGATTTGTACCTGTCCTTTTCAGGGCACAGACCGTATAAGTCTGCCCAGCACTATCCCCGCCTCCCAACCACCAGCCCCGCCTCCCATCACCGGTTCTGGCACAGACTGTATAAGTCTGCCCAGCACTATCCCCGCCTCCCAACCACCATCCCTGCCTCCCACCACCGGCTCTGGCACAGACCGTATAAGTCTGCCCAGCACCATCTCCGCCTCCCGCCACCGGCTCTGCCACCCAATCTCGGCTAAGCTCCTTAGGATCCATTCCTTCTGAACAGGATTCCTTTATGTTTATCCCACGCATGTTTGAATTCCGTTACTGTTTTCGTTTCCACCACCTCCCACGGGTGGGCATTCCAAGCATCCACTACTCTCTCCGTGAAAAAATACTTCCTGACATTTTTCTTGAGTCTGCCCCCCTTCAATCTCATTTCATGTCCTCTCGTTCTACCACCTTCGCATCTCCGGAAAAGGTTCGTTTGCAGATTAATACCTTTCAAATATTTGAACGTCTGTATCATATCACCCCTGTTTCTCCTTTCCTCCAGAGTATACATGTTCAGGTCAGCAAGTCTCTCCTCATACGTCTTATAACGCAAATCCCATACCACTCTCGTAGCTTTTCTTTGCACTGCTTCAATTCTTTTTACATCCTTAACCAGATACGGCCTCCAAAACTGAACACAATACTCCAGGTGGGGCCTCATCAACGACTTATACAGGGGCATCATCACCCCCTGCTGGTCACACCTCTCTCTATACAGCCTAACAACCTTCTAGCTACGGCCACCGCCTTGTCACACTGTTTCGTCGTCTTCAAATCCTCAGATACTATCACCCCAAGATCCCTCTCCCCGTCCGTACTTATCAGACTCTCCCCGCCTAACACATATGTCTCCCGTGGATTTCTATTCCCTAAGTGCATCACTTTGCATTTCTTCGCATTGAATTTTAAACCATTCTTCTAGCTTCCGTAGGTCCTTTTTCATGCTTTCCACTCCCTCCGGGGTGTCCACTCTGTTACAGATCTTAGTATCATCCACAAATAGGCAAACTTTACCTTCTAACCCTTCGGCAATGCCACTCACAAATATATTGAACAGAATCGGCCCCAGCACTGATCCTTGAGGCACTCCACTACTCACCTTTCCCTCCTCCGAGCGAATTCCATTCATCACCACCCTCTGGCGTCTGTCCGTCAACCAGTTCCTAATCCAGTTCACCACTTCGGGTCCTATCTTCAGCCCATCCAGTTTATTTAAGAGCCTCCTGTGGGGAACTGTGTCAAAAGCTTTGCTGAAATCTAAGTAGATTACATTCATAGCTCGTCCATGATTCAATTCTCCTGTCACCCAATCAAAGAATTCAATGAGATTCGTTTGGCACGATTTCCCTTTGATAAAACCATGTTGTCTCGGATCTTGCAACTTATTGGCTTCCAGGAAATTCACTATCCTTTCCTTCAGCATTGCTTCCATTACTTTTCCAATAACCGAAGTGAGGCTTACCAGCCTGTATTTTCCAGCTTCTTCCCTATCACCACTTTTGTGAAGAGGGACCACATCCGCCGTTCTCCAATCCCTCGGAACTTCTCCCATCTGCAAGGATATATTAAACAAATCTTTAAGAGGACCCGCCAGAACCTCTCTGAGCTCCCTCAATATCCTAGGGTGGATCCCATCCGGTCCCATGGCTTTGTGCACCTTTAGCTTTTCAAGTTGTTCATACACACTCTACTTGTGTTAGGACATACTAGATGAAGTTTTCCACATGCCAAAAATAATTGTGTTTCCAGTGATGGGGAAATGGTGCTTAAATGTCTAACAACCCACTGAAGAATGCTATACAGAAAAATCTAAAATAATGAAATCTCACTGGCAGGCTGAGGGTGCATAGCACACTAGGCTCTTCACACATATGAAAGAATCATGGAAAGCTACAAAGACACACCATATTAAATGCATGAGGTTACAGGTTAGTGATTTGCCTTATTTGTTTTTAAGCAGAATGAGAGAGATTAACACATACCTCCTGAAAGACATTTAGAGCAGTATCTGGAGAAGAACTGTCAAAGTTGTGAACAATCCTGTTGCACCATTTCAGTAAATCCCTGAGAGATAGGACACAATCCAGTCAGTACTAAGCAAGGAAACAAGATAAAGCAAAGGAAAAAAAAAATACCCACCCCCCTTAGCTCCTCTCAGAGTTAAGTGCGTATGTGCACGAGCGCATGGCCATGTATGTGAAGTTGCTGTTTTGGGCAGACACTATCACCTGCCACTTCTCATCGCCCAAACTGAAATATCTTGATAATTTTGTTTAAGCTATGGCATTTATTCATTATGTTTTACTAGCAAAAATAAATAAGTCTTTGCAGCAGTTTTTATTCACTACTGTCAGAAGATGGATCAAGGAACCCATTCCCTGGGCCTGAAAAAGAAAGTAAGAAAGGTTGCCACAGTCACCCAAGTTTGTAGATCCCATCCTCCAGGCCCAAAAAAGGAAACATAGTATAAATGCAACAATAACAGATAAGCCCTATATTAACTCACCAGCTGCCACTTTTATGGCTACAATACCAGTAGCAGCAAAATGGAAAAATTAATATACCACACATATTAACATGATGGGAACTGTAAATGTGACTGAACATCAGTTATGATGAAAAACTTCAGTAAAAACAATTTAGAAGATGAGGACGAGTGGCCACCAAGCTCCTGCTACTGAAGTCTGCATACCTGTGATGTGAGTGAGGAAGAAGCATTTACAGTAAGTGATCATGTTGAGAAAATACAAATAAATAAATCAAAGGAGAAATTAGGTCCTACCTGCTAATTTGCTTTCCTTTACTTCCTCTGGACAAGCCCAGAATGACTGTTGGGTTATGCACACCTACTCGCAGGTGGAGACTGAGAAGACTGATTTCGAGGCAGCCAATAAGAGCCGTGCTCAGTTCTCTGGAAACCTCAGTATTCACATAGCAAAACAAAAGGAAAGACAGAAACCAGACATCTGTGCGCCAGTCAGTTCATACAGCCACCTACAAACAAAGAGACCTTGCTGGCCACTATCGAAAATTTTGACTATTAAGTCAGCAATATCAGTAATGTGCTTATGTACAACCGCGTAGTAATTTGTCTCTTTGCGACTAAAGACATCTCTCCCCCCCTCCCCCATCTATCTCTCTCTCTCTCTCAAAAAAATGTTTATCTTATGTTTTAAATCAAATACCTCCCCACAGAGACAAGAGCGAACGGAACTAATATAGCCGCAAAACCATCGCAAAGAACAAATCAGATACCGAATAGGGAGGTATCTTCACTGGTCCGGAGGGACTAAAGGAAAGCAAATTAGCAGGTAGGACCTAATTTCTCCTTCCTTAGCATCCCTCCGGACCAGCCCAGAATGACTGTTGGGAAATACCAGAGCAGTAAACTACGGGAGGGACCAAACAAGAACCACTGCCAGATCCCCCTAACTGAAAACAGAGACTCAGCACACCTGGCCATCTGTCCAACAATACCAAACAAGGAAAGAAGCCTAGAATATGTCTCATCAGAGTCACCAGAGAACACTCCACTTATTCAGAGGCCTGACCCCTTTCCGAACGAGTAGAAGGGAGAAACTGTGCAAAGAGACAGAAGCAAAAGATCTGTCAAATCAACAAAGAATAGACTCAAGAGATACCTCTGGTGTTAAATCACTCTCCCCCTATCACGCAGAAGCAGCTACTACATAGTCTGCCCTGCCAACCCCCTCGAGGAATGAAGTGCCTGCAAAACTCCAGACAGATCCTAGAAGAATGACTATAGACTGGAAATACGAAAGAACAATCGAGAAACTGGTGCACTTTACAATCGCAAGGGCCCAAGCCACAGAAAGGAGGAGAGAGAGAGAGAGCACATCTAGGCCCCCTAACTCATCTATGAAATGACTCTGAAGAAAGAGGTGAGAGAAAGGAGCACAAAGGAAGAAGAAGCAGAGCGAAAATAAACTAAGAGTGAAAGCACAAAGAGTAAAGAAAGTCATTCAGGGGATGAAAGAAGCAAACAGTGTTGCAAAAACCACACAGCCTCAGAAAGATTTGCAGAGAGCCACTCAAGGGGCAACCTGAAAGAAGCTAGCATGGCCACCTGACTGAATGGGAAGACAAGATTATTCCCCCAGCCCAAAACACTCAAGTATATGTGGCACCACAGAACAGCAGAAGACAAGCCCATGAGTATACGAGTGATCTCCAAGGCATGCCAAACTAAGACAAAAGCCAAAGAAGTAGAGCACTGACAGAAGCAAGCACCTGAGCTAACCCATCAGGAGAAAATCGCCACTGTCTGAACAGGCCCATCAGAGACAAGGCAGAAGGCATCAAGAAGCTGTACAGGACAGTCGGACCCAGAAAGAACTGTGGATTTGAAGAACCACTGAAACTATTGATTCAAAGAACCACAGAATATGGCCCAGGAAACCAAACCGAAAACACAAGATGCAGGAACTGTGCTTTTCCATCTCCCAAGAAAATCTGAAGCCTAACGAAGGCAAGGAACGAAAAGAAAAACCTAGAGGAATCTGTCCGGCGCACGAGGAAGACTCACAGACCCTCGACACAGCCAAGCCAGCTTCTCCGACAGATGAGAATAGATACTCAGGGGCCCTCCCTGACTGACCACTGCCGTGTTCCCGAAGAGGTGAAACGTGTATTGTCGCAGACGAACCATTCCAACCCTGGAACCACAACCTCAGCTGAACCAAGGCAAGAGACTGGCAGTACAGAGAAATTGGGCTCCAGATGCTCCCACTGGCAACTGAGAAGCCAAGATGGGAAGCAAAACAGGGTAAGGAAGACTTGCCTGCTTGCCAGCCCATCTACCAACCTACCTGCTTATCAGCCCATTGACTTACCTGCTCACAAGCCCATCATCAAGTTGCCTACACCTCAGCCCATCGTCGTGCCTGCTTACCTGCCCATCAACTACCTGCCTGCCTTCAAGCAGCACATCTACCTACCTTCCTCCCCAGCCTACCTACCCCCGCTGCCTACCATTCCAATTCTAAGCCTCCAATCCAGCTTTCCCGCTCTATTTGCTTAACACTTCAGTCGCTACATATACACCTGTAACACCCCAATCACTACTTATGGCCCCTTTACACATTCTCTTCATTGCCCTGTCCCTTCCTAATCTTTTTCCCCTCCCCCTACCGCTGTCTACCGCTGGAACTCACTGCCCACCCATGTCCTCTCCCATCCTGCTCACTACTGCAATACCCTACTCATCCCCGTCCCTCATCACCTCTCCTGTCCCCCTCCTCCTTCCTAGCTCTCAACCTTCAACACTTCCTTCCTGCCATTAACCCATCCCCATTCTTCCTAAGTGCATCCCGTCTTCGTCGCCCTACCTCCCCCACCCTCCTCCGGACTCTCTTGCTCCTCCTCCTGCTATCCACGGAAGACATCAATCCCAATCCAGGTCCCCCTCACCTGTCCTCGTCCTATCCATGCAAACGATTCCGGGATGTCTCCAATCTCATCTCTATTCCCCTCCTCCCCCCCTCTTCCCTCCCCTTCTCATGTGCCCTATGGAATGCCCGCTCAGTCTGCAACAAACTTCCCTTCACCCACGATCTCTTCATCTCTCGTTCCCTTCAACTGCTCGCTCTAACTGAAACCTGGCTCTCCCTTGATGACTCTGCCTCAGTCACGGCCCTATGCCATGGAGGTTCTCTCTTCTCCAACACTCCCCGCCCAGTTGGCCGCAGTGGAGGAGTCGGGTTACTACTCTCGCCCTCCTGTAGTTTCCAACCCCTCCTCCTACCGCAGTCTCACTGCTTCTCATCCTTTGAAGCCCACTCCATCCATCTATTCTACCCGTGCCACTCAGAGTGGCAGTCATTTACCGCCCCCCTGATAAATCCCTCTCTTCCTTCCTCACCGACTTCGATGCCTGGCTTTCCGTTTTTCTTGAACCCTCATCTCTGTCCCTCATTCTCGGAGACTAACATACACGCTGATGACCCATCCGACTCTCACGCTTTCTCAGTTCCTCACTCTAACATCCTCCTTCAACCTCCAGCTGTGCTCCACCACCCCTACTCACCAAAATGGCCATTGTCTTGACCTCGTCCTTTCCTCTTCCGGCTCACCCTCCAATTTCCACGCCTCAGATCGTCCTCTCTCTGATCATCACCTGATCACCTTCACACTTCTTCACCCCTTCCCTCAGCCCCGCCCAACATTAACCACTACTTCCAGGAATCTCCAGGCTATTGACCCTCCCCCACCTTATCCTCTAGTATTTCTAATCTCCTCCCTTCCATCATGTCCTCCGAGTCTGTCGACAAGGCTGTCTCCGCTTACAATACCACTCTCTCCTCTGCTCTGAACACCCTCGCACCATCCATCTCCCGTCCCATAAGGCGTACTGATCCCCAGCCCTGGTTGGCCCCTTGCATCCATTACCTTCGCTCCTGCGCCCATTCTGCTGAACGCCTCTGGAGGAAATCTCGCACCCATTCAGATTTCCTTCATTACAAATTCATGCTATCCTCCTTCCAGTCCTCCCTATTCCTTGCCAAACAGGACTATTACACCCAATTGACTAATTCCCTCAGCTCCAACCCTCATCGTCTCTTCACCACCCTTAACTCCCTCCTCAAAGTGCCCTCCGCTCCCATCCCCCCTCACTCTCTCCTCAATCACTGGCTGACTACTTCCGCGACAAGGTGCAAAAGATCAACCTTGAGCTCACTACCAAGCCACCTCCTCCTCTTCACTCTTCAACCCTCTCCCTCAACCAACCAACCCAGGCCTCTTTCTCTTCCTTTCCTGATATCACCGAGGAGGAACCCGCCCGCCTTGTTTCCTCCTCGAAATGCACCACTTGTTCCTCTGATACCATCCCCACCAACTTACTTACCACCATCTCTCATACTGTCACCTCCTCCATCTGTCATATCCTCAACCTCTCTCTCTCCACTGCAACTGTCCCTGACACCTTCAAGCATGCCGTAGTCACACTTCTCCTCAAAAAACCATCACTTGACCCTACCTGTCCCTCCAACTACCGCCCAATCTCCCTCCTACCCTTCCTCTCCAAGACACTTGAGCGCGCCGTTCACAGCCGCTGCCTTGATTTTCTCTCCTCTCATGCCATCCTCGATCCGCTTCAATCCGGTTTTCGCCCTCTACACTCGACAGAAACAGAACTCTCTAAAGTCTGTAATGACCTGTTCCTTGCCAAATCCAGAGGCCACTACTCCATCCTCATCCTCCTCGATCTATCCACCGCTTTGGACACTGTCAATCATGATTTACTTCTTGACACACTGTCCTCATTTGGGTTCCAGGGTTCTGTCCTCTTCTGGTTCTCCTCCTATCTCTCCCACCGCACCTTCAGAGTACACTCTCATGGATCTTCCTCCACCCCCATCCCGCTCTCTATTGGAGTTCCCCAGGGATCTGTCCTTGGACCCCTTCTTTTTTCAATCTACACCTCTTCCCTGGGCTCACTGATCTCATCTCATGGTTTCCAGTATCATCTTTATGCTGATGACACCCAACTGTATCTCTCCACACCAGACATCACCGCGGAGACCCAGGCCAAGGTATCGGCCTGCTTATCCGACACTGCTGCATGGATGTCCAACCGCCACCTGAAACTGAACATGGCCAAGACCGAGCTCATCATCTTTCCACCAAAACCCACTTCTCCTCTTCCTCCACTCTCTATCTCAGTTGATAACACCCTCATCCTCCCCGTCTCATCTGCCCGCAACCTCAGAGTCATCTTCGACTCCTCCCTCTCCTTCTCTGCACATATCCAGCAGATAGCCAAGACCTGTCGCTTCTTTCTCTTTAACATCAGCAAAATTTGCCCTTTCCTCTTTGAGCACACCACCCGAACTCTCATCCACTCTCTCATTACCTCTCACCTTGACTACTGCAACCTACTCCTCACTGGCCTCCCACAACCATCTATCCCTCCTTCAATCCGTTCAGAACTCTGCTGCTCGTCTTATATTCCGCCTGAACAGATATACTCATATCACCCCTCTCCTTAGGTCACTTCACTGGCTTCCGATCAGATACCGCATAAAGTTCAAGCTTCTCCTTCTTACCTACAAATGCACTCAGTCTGCAGCCCCTCATTACCTCTCTACCCTCATCTCCCCTTACATTCCCACCTGAAACCTCCGCTCACAGGACAAATCCCTCCTCTCAGTACCCTTCTCCACCACCGCCAACTCCAGGCTCCGCCCTTTCTGCCTTGCCTCACCCTATGCTTGGAATAAACTTCCTGAGCCCTTACGCCAAGCCCCCTCCCTACCAATCTTCAAATCCTTGCTCAAAGCCCACCTCTTCAATGTTGCTTTCGGCACCTAACTTTTATACCTATTCAGGAAATCTAGACTGCCCCCACTTGACTGTACATTTGTCCTTTAGAGTGTAAGCGCCTTGAGCTTGTACAGTGCTGCGCAACCCTAGTAGTGCTTTACAAATGTTAAGTAGTAGTAGTAGTGAATGAAGGCTAGGCAGAACTCCCTCAGTCCTGACAACCTCTAAGTCACAATAGAGTTGTTGGAGGGAAAGCAGCTGAGTTCCCAGGAGGAAAGCAACCCCTTGACTCAGAACAGATACAGGAAGCTAACTGCCCTTTAGAGATGAAGAAAATCAACAACTCTGCGAATCCCACCGGATGAAATCTGCATAAATGCCTAACACCTTATGTTGGGAAGTCCCAACTCATTACAAAGCCACCAGGAATCTTGTAGGATTCAGAAAAAAAAAGAAAAATCAAAAATAGCAGCAAAAAATGTGGCTGACTGAGAGAATGAAAGATGTAATGGTTTGCCTGGTGCGTCCTTCCCGCCCTGTAGAATCTCACCCAGGCAGGGTTAAACAGAGTAGAGGAAAAACGTAAGAGAAATGCTGACGATAGCAACATCTTGCGAGGCTAAGCCATGCGAGAAAACTGTCATAGGAGACTGTGAGGACTCACGATAGCATGCTGAGAAAAGCACTGTCAAGCCTCTGTATAATTGAGACTTAGAGGATCTCAGACAGCAAGAACAACAAGAAGGCAGAAAGCTGCTTTAAATGCTGAGAGAAATGAGGTCACAAAGGAGAAGAAAAATGATAAACAACTAGAGAATGTGAATCAATATTCAAAAGGGCAATATGTGCAAGCTGTGATAGCTAGAAATCCCCTGTCAACGCCTTGGGAAAGGTTGCCGATTCCAAACAAAAGTGTAAACCATGAGCCCACAAAAATGCTTTGGTTTGAAATGATAGCTATAAATCCCCTGCCAACGCCTAGAGAAAGGCTACTGATACTCCAGGTATGGAGAGAAACAAAATTGGAAACCATGATCTCACTAAAATGGTTTGAGTTGAAACTGTCAATGCAAAATACACTTAACAGCAAATAACAAGCATTACATGTATTCCTCTAAGTATGAAATATTTAAGGAGACCTGCCCCAAGTATACAGTACGAGAAACTGTAGAAGAATAAAAGATAAGCATTATGGTTCCCCAAGGCTAAGAGAAGGCCTAACTAAGAACAGCCCCAGAGATACAGAAAATATGAGAAACTGAGATGCTGTCATACGTTTGTTTGGGTTTTTTTGTTTTTATTTCCCAGATGTAACAGAATAAGAGTACAAACCTTAAACCATCCACTATGCTATGGGGAACGTAACAACGTAACAGATAGTGCTTCGCTACCTATCTCAGTTAAGGAAAAATCAGATCTTACCTGCTAATTTGCTTTCCTTTAGTCCCTCTGGACTGGCCCAGAATGTGACTGATGGTACTGGTAATGGAGGGATCTGGGCTGGTCCGGAGGGACTAAAGGAAAGCAAATTAGCAGGTAAGATCTAATTGCTCCTTCCTTAGCATCCCTCCGCACTGGCCCTGAATGCGACTGATGAGATGTAACAGAGCAGTACATTTAAGGGAGGGACCCTAACAATCTGGCTCCAAAAACCGCATCTGGACAACACTACACATCCAGCCTGAAATGTTTTGAAAAGAATCCAAGACCACCATGTCGCTGCCTTACATAAGTCCAAAGGAGGAACCAAAAAACACTTTGCCCATGATGTCACCTGCCCGCTGGTAGAATGGGCTTTCAGTCCCTCCAGAACTGGCTTCTTGGAAAGAAGATTAAGCAGAAGCAATCATCTCTATAAGCCACCTAGAATTGGTGGGTTTAGACACTGCAAGTCCTTTGCGGGATCCCCCAATTAGAGGAAAAAGATGATCTAATCATCTAAACTCCTCAGTGGAGTGCAAATATTGTTTCAGAACTCTCTTGACATCCAGTTTATGCAGGTGGCACTGGTCTTCCGATCGAGAGAAGGAACCCAAGACTAGCAAAACTACTGTTTGTCTTAAATGAGATCTGGAAAGGACTTTCAGAAGGAAAGAAGGAGCAGGTCACAAAACCACCCACTCCTTAAGCCCCCCTCCCCTCCCAAAAAAAAGAGATCAGCAGGAAAACGCTTGTAATTCCTAGCAGAGTCAATGGCCGCCAAGAATATTGTCTTGAGTATCAAATACTTTTGAGAGCAAGCCGGGAAATGCTCAAAAGGAGATTTAATTAAGAACTGAGAGAACCAGGTTGAGATCCCAAGCTGGAAAAAAAAAAATCTACAAGGACAACAAATCGATACAGGAGGTGCCGATGCCAACGCAGCAGTCTCCTGGCAGCCCGTTCCACCAGCCCCGCAGCCTTCTCTGATGACAGCTCTCGACGAACGAATCCGGGCCTTGTTTCCAGAGCTTCTGGAGGGACTACTGCGACAGTCAGCTTCGGTGTCGGGGGTGCTTGTGCCTACTGTACCCATCTGCTGCAGCGGTGTCTGACCCTTCTCGGGTGGTGAGGTCTCCGACTGCGGCATCTGCGTAGACTACCACCCAGGTCGACTCCCCTTCGACGTCGGTTGAGGGAGCTTCACCGCAGTCGGACCGGGCACCGGTCTCTCACCATCGCCACAGATTACATCGTTCCTCGGCGTCGAGGCAGGTCCAGTGTCAAAGCACCTTAACTCAGGTTTTATCCGACAGTGAGCAGGAGCGTTCGTGGGAGTCGAATGAGGATTCCAGGTACTTCTCTTCTGATGAGTCCTACGGGATTCCCTCTGAACCTTCCCCTCCACCAAAAAGGAGACTATCTCCACCGGAGAGTCTGTCCTTCTCCTCTTTTTTTCCGGGAAATGGTTACGGCTATTTCCTTCCCTGTGGAGGTTGAGGATGAGCCCAGGACTCAGATGCCAAAGTCAAAAACGAAGTTCTTCCTGGGCCTGAGAGAGGAGCGAGCAGAAAACTGAACCGCACCTCACTGCGGGAAAAAAAAAAGAACATGTGAGAACAAGCAGCCTGCTTGTCCTCAGAGAATTCAAGGTGCTATACAACAACCATATGAAGAAACAAATAGATTTCGATTTGGCATTATATAGAGACTAAAGAAAATATAACTTGTGTCTGTACATCAGTCAGATTCTGGAAGGCAAACAAGACACCGTCAGCAAGTAAGCTTTACTAGAAAAAAAAAAATTAGATTTTATCCTTGCAGCTTTCCGATTATAGAAAAAAAATTGAATCTTGTTCTCCCACCATTCAGACTGTAGAGAAAATATTGAATGTTTCCTCACCCCATTCAGATTACAGAGAAAATATCATCATACAGATGCTGGCCGTCAGAAGGGACCCAGTCAGAAAGGAATTATTACCCAGAGGTTGTTTTATTTACACTTTACATTTATATAGTATTAGAATCTGGAAGCCTCGATGCAAGGAAAGGGGTTGGCTGACATGCAAAATTCCTCCCACACTGGGAACCAAAAAACACAGCACAGGAGCCTCCCACTCCTGACAAAAACAAAACGTGGAAGTCTGTGCCCTGCATTGCCTCCACTATAAAGCAACTGAAAAGAAAGTAAGAGTCTGCCCCCTAACACTCAAACCTCTCATTCTGCAAGGGCTGTTCGTCCTTCACATTAGCAGCACAAAACGCAGAGGAAATCTTCCCCCCTCCCCAGAGAGTCCTCACAGCCAAAGAGGCCGATGAATGAGAGCAGACCACTGCTAGAAAGGTCTGGGCTGCTCCTCTGCAGCGTCAAACCTATACAAAATGGCAGAGTTTCCCCACTTAAAACCAAGTGGTGCAGAAAGCAGCTAACGTCGCACTCAAAATCGTTACCACTGAAAACCACTTGAAACCGATAAGTCCACTTCCATTTTTTTTTTTAACAGAACCCTGCGGCTCCAAGCTGAATCAACGCCACACCAAATGAAAAAAAAACCCAGGCGGCAGTAAACACCTCACCACCAGAAGAAAAGAAAAAAAAACACTGGGACCTCTATCTGAAAGAAAGAGGGTCCCTACACAAGCCCCAAGCCCCTGCAGGGAGACAGCCACGACAGCAGACTATACCCATTGTACCCTCCTGCTGAAGAAACAGCAGGGCACTGTGAATTCTCTGTCTTTTAACATAGTGTACGTTCCCTGCGGCTCCACAAACTCCCTTCCCTCAGGAGTTGAGGCCAGCAACGGACCACAGTCCACTCGAGTCCACAGGCATACAGGGAAAATCTCAAGGATAGGAGGGAGGAGAGACCCAGCCACCCCCAAGGCATTAGAGAACCCCCGCGAGCCTCAGCCAGCAGATAACCAAAATAGGGCACTGATGTATGAGACAGAAAAGAAAACTTCAATCTTTTTAGTCTGAGTAAAAGAAATATGTACTTCTACCTGATGGCTTAATTTGTCTACTCACTGCTTCACGAAAACCTCAACTCAAAAGTAGACAGTACGTTCACATAAAGTACACAATATGTATTTTGTTTTGATGGGGGAAATAGTCTCAATAGTCACTGGCATATGCTGCTCAATAGCAGTTTAAAACACATGGAGATCCCGTCTGTGACTCAGATCATCACGGACCAAAAAACCTTTTCCTGCCTAGTTCTGCGTTTGCATTAACATTTATAATAATTTTTATAGTCATTTTTCTTCTTTTATGTGATAGGGATATCCACCCTTTGCTATGTAGGAGATATACTGAAGTAGGCAAACATAATATTCAGCAACTGAGCATTCGACAGGTGCCAGTTTCACTACTGCTTTTTCAAGGGACCTGTGCCAATATGTGCCTGCTTGTGTGTCCTTCACTGTTACCGCCAAGATCAGCATATCCCAATAATTATTGAGACCATCTCCCCCATCAAAACAAAAAACATATTGTATCCTTATGTGAACAGAGTGTCTACTTCTACCTGAGCTGGCAGAAATTAGAAATTAAAAAAACAAAACAGACATTTTGAGAGCAAGGGGCTCACCTCATCTACCACCTGTTCCAGACTGAGAATACTGATGTTTCCAGGGGGCCGAGCACAGCTCTTATTGGCGGCCTCAAAATCAGTCTTCTTAGTCTCCACCTGCTGGTAGGCATGCATAACCCAACAGTCATTCTGGGCTGGTCCCGAGGGACGCTAAAGAAACCCCCTTTTCAGTTATAGATTGCACCCACGTGTTGCTTTATATACAAACTTCCCCATCACATCAGGGCAATTTTAGCAAACCTGGATTGGAGTGCTGATTTGCATGAATATGCTTTATCCTCTCTATCAGACACATGATATATTACAAATAGGTCTTTGCATAAACCAAAGTTCAGTGAGTTTATTTCAGCTTATGCCTTCTCCTCCCTAACCACTTGCAAACGTTCTACCAAGACAATTTCAGCTCTCGTTGCCACCCAGGAAAGCGTGGGGAAAGGAAACCTCGTAAAATACACTAAAAATCACTCCTGTGCTGGTAAAAGGGTCATCACTGTAATGGCAAACACTTCCAACATGCTATGCATGAGTGAGCTTTGCTACGTCTGTGTTCCCTATGCTAAAGAGCTTCAAGCTGAAGCACAAAGTTGCCTCAGTTCTTTTTAAGTTTAAACATGAATACTTCCTGTACTTTAAATCATATTTAATAAAATACCTATTTTATGAAAATTTGTATTTAATGTTAACCACCTGAGAGATAACCCTCTTCCTTCTAGGGTTGGCGCTTTCTCCTCTTTAATCTGCTCCAACATGGTGTCAGCTGCTTGCTCTCTTCCAACAGTATCACCATTTTGCCTCTGATGTTTGTCTCCAGTCAACTGAATGTAAATTTCTAGCAAGCGATCTGAGGTGACCTTAAGACTTGGGTATCTCTTCACAAGCACCTGTAGAGGCAAACAGAAGTATATATAGTGAAGGAGAACTATAACAGCAGCTAGTTGATGCAACTTGGAAACAGAATATCACCCAGAAAGACACTGCATATTACACAAATATGTGTAATATGTAATATGAGCTTGTGAGTGGAGGAGTGGCCTAGTGGTTAGGGTGGTGGACTTTGGTCCTGGGGAACTGAGGAACTGAGTTCGATTCCCACGTCAGGCACAGACAGCCCCTTGTGACTCTGGGCAAGTCACTTAACCCTCCATTGCCCCATGTAAGCCGCATTGAGCCTGCCATGAGTGGGAAAGCGCGGGGTACAAATGTAACAACAACAAAAAATAATAATAAACTCAGATTAGCAATGCAAGTGTTTTTTTCTTTTTTTTTTTTTATACTACACAGAACTCTTATGTCTACAGTGGTGTGATTTGATACCATATTGAGTCTTCCGCATCTTGGGTCAGCAATGGGTGCAGCAGAGGCTGCATGAGCCATCTACAGGAGAATTTGGTGGAGAAGGAAGAAACAAGTCATGGTGAATCAAAATACACACCTGGTGGCCACAAACCCATTATGTGCAATGACCAGACTAAGGACCATGGGAGAGGATCTATTAAAGCAAACAGGAGTAGAGGCTGACCGAAAGACGACTCCAACACTGGAGATGGTGTGCAGTAATACTTTTATTGTTGCTGTTACAGAAGGACCCGACACGGTCCGTGTTTCAGCACAATAAAACGCCTACATCAGGGGACTGGTAGTAATTCTAAAAACATAGGAAAATAATATACAAATGTAATGTATATCTAAACACACAATTAGCATATAAGACATAAAAATATTATATATATATATAAAGTAAAAATAATGATATCAATATGATTTTGGAAATTCTATTGCAAGCCTCATATATTGACACTAATTGGATGTTCCACATTATCATAATTTTTACTTTTATATAATGGTTTATTATTTACATATTATATATGTTGCTATGCTTTTTATATTTGTATGCCTGTATTCATGTTATGACGACACATTTTCATTCATATTTACATTTTCTTTTACCTGTTATTTATCTGTTGCCTGTTATGTGGTCTAGATTATCACATGCTAATTGTGTGTTTAGATATAAATGTATTACTGCACACCATTTTCAGTGTTGGATTCATCTTTCGGTCAGCCTCTACTCCTGATTGCTTGGATTTCCTGATGTAGAGGTTCTTCCCTGCCTTCAGGGGGTCTATTAATACATAGATAACTCCCAGTTAATTAGGAATTAAGGCTCAATGGTATTAATTTACTATCAATTCTACATTTAGCAGATGCTTTAAACCAGTGATGGCGAACCTATGGCACGCGTGCCAGAGAGGGCTCACAGAGCCCTCTCCTTTGGCACGCACGCCGTCGCTGGTCCGCCCACTCTCCCTCCCTCCGAGTACCAAGCCGGCCTCCCTCCCTCGCTCTTCCAACCAAACAAGCATCAGGCCGCCCGCCCGTCCTCCCTTCCAGCACCAGGGCCCCACCTCCTCCCCTGAAATTTAAAAAGCGTACCGGGTTAAGGCGGCGTCGGCAGTGGCAACGAAAAGCATGTTCTTCACTCGGCGCACCTTCTCTTCTGTCTCTCAAGCTCTGGTCCCGCCTATGAGGGCGGGACCAGAGCTTGAGAGACAGAAAGGAAGGCACACCGAACGAAGAACACACTTTTCGTTGCCACTGCTGACACCGCCTTAACCCGGTACACTTTTTAAATTTCAGAGGAGGAGAGGGGGCCCTGGTGCTGGGAGGGAGGATGGGCGGCCTGATGCTTGTTTGGTTGGAGGGAGGGCAGGAGGGAGGCCTGATGCTGGGTGCTAGGAGGGAGGAAGGCCTAGTGCTGGGTGGGAGGGAGGCCTGACGCTGGGTGCTGGGAGGGCGGGCGGGAGGGCAGGGGGAGAGGAGGGTGGCTGGACATTTGTGGCTGGAGGGGAGAGGAGGGTTGCTGGACATGGATGGAGGGCAAGAAATTAAAAGAAGGAGGAAGTGACATCAGCCCTAGAGATGGCAGCTTGATTTTAGAGCTCTGCTATCTCCGGAGCAAAATAGGAGCTTCCCCTGCGTTTAATTAAGAAATTTACTCACCCAAACGGCGGAGAAACCATCGGAACGATGGCAGCGAAGAAAAAGTTGGCGAAGTTTAAATTCGGGGCTGATACGCCCAATACGAGTAAAGGATCGAACCTCCGGACACGCGGTGCAAAGATGGCCGCCGAGGAGAGTGAATCCGACCCAGATCCCGAAGAGCAAATGGACAGCGAAACGGAGCTGAGCAAACGGGACTTGGTACGTTGGTTCAAAGATCTTAAAACTGAATTGGTGGCGACTCGGCGAAGTATTCAAACCGCTGTAACGGAGTTGCACGAAGAAATAAAAGAGATTGGTAATCGAGTGGCGGAGAATGAAGAAAAAACGGAGGCAGCAATGGCGGAAGTGAAAGAACTTTGGGGAGCTCTTAGAGCTGAAAAACAAGTAAGAGCAGACTTGGAAATAGCGCTGGAGGATCTGGAAAATCGCACAAGACGGTGCAATTTGAGATTTAGGGGTATCCCCGAAGAAGACCAGTATAAAGATCCAGAAAAGGTAGTGAAGGAAATTTGCTTCTTTTTACTACAGCAAGACTCTAACGGGCAGCAAGAACTGGAGCCCATAGAATTGGAAAGAGCCCACAGAAGCTTAGGGCCACCAAGAGGGGGAATGCCCAGAGACATAGTGGCATGCTTCCATAAATATACTGTTAAAGAGAGAATATGGAGAAAAGCAAGAGAAATGGGGGAAGTAAACTGGAGGTCAGTTAAAGTTAAAATCTTCCAAGATCTAGCAAGGAAAACATTGCAGAAAAGAAGAGACTTTAAAGACATTACTGCTTATCTGCAAAAGGCAGGACTGCGATACCGTTGGTTATTTCCATTTGGATTACAGATTACAGTGGGAAATAATACCAAGCGTCTACACACACATCAAGGAGCGTGGAAACTATTGAGAGAGATGGGATGTACAGATGTTCCCAGAGATGAAGAGGTGAACAGGCAATCTACTAACAATTCGAGGAAGATGGAGCAGAATGGCTGGCAGAAGGCTGGGGAAAAGAAAAAGCGTACACCCCCAAGGGAGGACAGAGAGGAAGATCAGTCAGTAGCAGTTACCTGAATGAGAGCTATACAACTTCTGGATTTGAACTATTCATGTTTTGATTGGAGTTGGTGAGAGACATGGGGAAAGGAATGTTATATGTAGATATTAAAGTGGAAGAGAACAAATGTTAATGATTAGGTTGGAAACGCAGGGGGTTAAGATTCTATGGATAAACATTGGAATGGTCAGGCTCTGGGGAAGGCTAGCTTCCTAAAGGGTAAGACTGGCACGAGACATAGTTTGCCAGTTACAAGGGGGTATAAGGGGGGGGGGGAGGGGGGTTGGGGTTGGGGAAGGGGGGAGTACGAATCGGATCATGGAATGTTAATGGATTAAATAACCCGGGTAAGAGAAGTATTATATTTAGGGAACTGCGGAAATTGAATTGGGATATAGTAATGTTGCAAGAGACACACATTAAACAATGTGATGAATCCCTAATCATGAACAAAGGTTTGGGAAAGGGGTACGCCCTAGCAGACTCCAGGGGAAATAAGACGGGAGGGTTGGTGATTTATGTGAAAGACCACTTGAAGTTTAACAAAGAAGCAGTTTATAAAGATAGAGAGGGAAGATGCTTAGCAATTAAAGGGAATTTGAATGGTCGAAATGTTACACTTATTAATGTATATGCTCCTAATGTGGGGCAGGGAAAATACTTTGAAGCGCTTCGGGAAGAATTGCTCCCTTTTGTGAGGGGAGGAGTGCTGATGGGGGGGGACTTTAATCATTCAGTGGGAACACTGGACCACTCCATTCGGCAGAGAGGAGGGGGCGGATATAACGGGCGACAATTCCACAGATTGATGAGAGAATTGGATTTGATTGATATATGGAGACTGAAACATCCGGGCAGACAACAATTCATGCACTATGCACATGTACAGGGAACATATGCGAGAATTGATGCTATTTGGGGGAACAGGAATGAGTGGGGGGAAGTGCGAGAAGCAGAAATTGAAAACATTCATGCCTCTGATCATGCACCGGTATGGGTGAAGCTAGATGGGTTAGGGGAGCAGAAGGGAAGTCAAATTTGGAGATTAAATGAATCCCTCTTGGACAAGGTCGAAGACTGTCAAGAAATAAGATCCACTATTAAAGAGTATCTAGAACTAAACGATACAGGGGAAGTGTCAGAGGGGATATTCTGGGATGCACTTAAAGCGGTGGTGAGGGGGGTGCTCATACGTAAAGGAACATACCTGAAAAAGAAGAGGGCAGCTCATGAGATGGAAGTAAGGCATAACTTGGCGAGACTAGAAGCACTACACCAGAGGGAGGGTAAACCCCAGCAGCTTCTGGAGCTTAAAAAGTGGAGGGGAGAGCTGCAAAAAATTCAGCTGAGAGCAATGGAGTTCCAGAGACAGTTACTACAACAGAGATTCTTTGAATTCAGCAATAAAGCGGGTGCTATGCTAGCCAGAGGGCTAAGGGATAGAAGGGTTCGAAACACGGTTACTAAAATAAAAGGGCCAAAAGACTCAATGCTTCACCAGGATGGGGAAATTAGAGAGCAATTTGTAAAATTCTATAAGACTTTATATAGCAAGGAATCTAAAGCCTCCAAAGGGGAAATTAGAGAATATCTACAGAATCTGGGACTGCGGAGGGTAACGGCCCAACAGAGGGAGAAAATTGAAGCTACGGTGACCTTAGAGGAAGTAGTAAAAGTTATCAAAGGGCTGAAAGGGGGGAAATCCCCTGGGACGGATGGGTTCACGGCCAAATATTATAAGCTCTTTCATCAAGAGCTAGGGCCACTACTGGTAAGATTGGGCAATGCTTGTTTTGTAGAAAAGGGTGTACCGCCAAGCATGCATGAAGCCGGAATATCGGTGCTCCTAAAACCTGGGAGAGATCCAACATTATGTGGCTCCTACCGCCCGATATCCTTGCTGAATGTAGACGTAAAAATTTTGGCCAAGCTTATGGCAGATAGATTGAGTGAGATTTTGCCTTCTCTTATTCATGAAGATCAATCTGGCTTTATACGTCAAAGACAAGTGGCAAATAACATTAGACGAACTCTTAATTTGATTTGGGGAGCGCAGACAAGGGGGGATTCCATGACACTTCTCACAATAGACGCGGAAAAGGCATTCGATAGAGTGGAATGGGATTACCTATGGGAAGTAATGTTAGAAATGGGGCTGGGAAGACCTTTTGTGGGGTGGGTGAAAGGGCTATATGAGCAGCCAGTAGCAAGAATTAAGGTCAACGGGGGATGGTCAGACATATTTAATATACAAAGAGGAACTAGACAGGGGTGCCCCCTCTCCCCGTTATTGTTTGCTATTTCTATTGAGCCTTTAGCTCAACAAATTCGGGAGCTTAAAGACGTGAAAGGAGTTCGGATGGGAGGGCAAGAACACAAGTTAGCCCTATTTGCAGATGATCTATTATTCTATATAGGTTCCCCAGGGAATACCCTACCAGTGCTTATTAGAGAATTAAACATGTTTGGAAGAATGTCCGGGTTTAAAGTAAATTTTGACAAATCGGAACTCATGGGGATAATAGCAACAGAGCAGGAGGTGGAACAAATGAAAAGATCCGGGTTCCGTTGGACCGACAGAAGTTTTCGGTACCTAGGTATACATATTCCAAGTGATCTTAATACACTGTATCAGTTAAATTATGTACCACTAATAGCGGCAATCAGGAGAGATTTAATCCACTGGAAAAAAGGATGGTTATCGTGGTGGGGCCGCATAGCGGCGGTAAAAATGAATATATTACCAAGGTTGCTCTTCCTCTTTCAGACTCTACCAATTGCTGTCCCTAAGGTAAAATTATGTATAATCATACCTGATAATTTTCTTTCCATTAATCATAGCTGATCAATCCATAGACAGGTGGTTGTGTCCATCTACCAGCAGGTGGAGATAGAGAGCAAACTTTTGCCTCCCTATATGTGGTCATGTGCTGCCGGAAACTCCTCAGTATGTCGATATCAAAGCTCCATCCGCAGGACTCAGCACTTAGAGAATTACACCCACGAAGGGACACTCTGCCCAGCTCACCACCGCCGAAACGGGGGAGGGGAATTAACCCAGCTCATCCCCACACAAGTGGGGGAGGGGAATCCGTCCAGCTCATCCCCGCGGAGCGGGGGGAGGGACACCACACCCGCCGATGCGGGGGGATCTGGCTTATCCTGCAACCGCAACCGCGGGAGGAGCTGACTGACCCTAACACCGCCGAAGCGGGAGGGGTACAAAGCTGCCCTACAGCCGCACGAAGCGGGAGGGAGTGCCGGCAGAATTTTAAGTCTCAATCCAGCCCCGTAAAACGGAGGGGAGAGGAATGCAGCAGCTCACTGTAACACAAACTCGTCTTAACTCTTGAAGAATCCAAGTGAAAAAACTTGAACACAAAGTCTTTCTGAAGTAACTGAAGACTAAACTTGAACCTGAAATGCAACCAGAATAAAAACAGTACAGATATCTGGGAGGGGCTATGGATTGATCAGCTATGATTAATGGAAAGAAAATTATCAGGTATGATTATACATAATTTTACCTTCCATATCATCAAGCTGATCAATCCATAGACTGGTGGGATGTACCGAAGCAGTACTCACCCAGGGCGGGACATTGAAATCCCTGACCTCAACACTGAAGCTCCAAACCGGGCCTCCGCCCGTGCAGCCACAGTCAAACGGTAATGCTTGGAGAATGTATGAGCCGAAGCCCAAGTTGCCGCCTTGCATATCTCTTCCAAGGAGACGGATCCGGCCTCTGCCATCGAGGCCGCCTGAGCTCTCGTGGAGTGAGCCTTCAGCTGGATAGGCGGCACCTTCCCCGCGGCCACATAAGCCGCTGCAATGGCTTCCTTGACCCATCTTGCCACTGTAGGCTTAGCAGCCTGCAGACCCTTACGAGGACCTGCAAACAGGACAAACAGATGATCCGATTTCCGGAAATCATTGGTCACTTCCAAGTATCTGATGATGACTCGTCTCACATCCAGATATTTAAGAGCAGAGTACTCCTCTGGGTAGTCCTCCCTACGAAAGGAAGGGAGACAGAGCTGCTGATTCACATGGAAGCGAGAAACAATCTTGGGCAGGAAGGAAGGCACTGTGCGAATAGTCACTCCTGCCTCAGTGAACTGCAGAAAAGGCTCTCGACATGAGAGCGCCTGGAGCTCGGAAACTCTTCTGGCTGAAGTGATAGCCACCAAAAAGACTGCTTTCAACGTCAGGTCTTTCAGAGATGCCCTCGACAAGGGTTCAAAAGGCGGCTTCTGCAATGCTCTTAGCACCAGGTTGAGATTCCACGCAGGCACCACTGAGTGCAGAGGAGGGCGCAGGTGATTAACTCCCTTGAGAAAGCGCACCACATCTGGCTGCGAAGCCAAGGAAGCACCCTTCAGGCGGCCCCTGAAGCAAGCCAGAGCCGCTACCTGGACTTTAAGGGAACTGAGCGACAGGCCTTTCTCCAGACCTTCTTGCAGGAACGCCAACACTGAAGAAATTGGAGCAGTGAAGGGAGAAAGTGAGCCTGCTTCACACCACGCTGCAAAGATACGCCAAACCCTGGCGTAAGCAGTAGAAGTAGAGCGTTTCCTCGCTCTCAGCATAGTGGCGATGACCTTGTCTGAGAAGCCCTTCTTCCTCAGACGCTGCCGCTCAATAGCCAGGCCGTAAGACCAAAGGGGGAGGGATCCTCCATCACCACGGGACCCTGATGTAACAGGCCCTGCTCCACTGACAGCCGCAGAGGATCGTCGACTGAGAGCCTGATCAAGTCCGCATACCAGGGACGCCTGGGCCAATCCGGACCCACCAGAATTACCCTGCCGGGATGCTTTGCCACCCGGTCTAGCACCCTGCCCAACATGGGCCAGGGCGGGAACACATAGAGAAGCTCTTGTGTCGGCCACTGTTGGAGAAGAGCATCTACTCCCAGGGATCGAGGGTCCCGTCCTCTGCTGAAAAAGCGCGGCACTTGGCAATTGGCCGATGACGCCATCAGATCTAGGCTCGGCTGGCCCCAGCGCTTCGTGATTTCCAAGAACGCCTGAGCAGATAGCTGCCACTCTCCGGGCTCCAAGGTATGGCGACTGAGAAAGTCCGCCTTGACATTCATGACTCCGGCAATGTGGGCCGCTGAAAGCTGCTCCAGGTTCACTTCCGCCCACTGGCAAAGATTCATAGCCTCCTTGGCTAGAGGGGCGCTCTTGGTACCTCCCTGGCGGTTGACATAGGCCACAGCCGTGGCATTGTCCGACAGGACCCGTACAGGCTTCAACACCAGTACCGGGATGAACTCCAAAAGCGCCAACCGAATGGCTCTGAGTTCCAGGAGGTTGATAGACCACTTTGCCTCTGCAGGAGACCAGAGTCCCTGCGCTGTCCTTCCCAAGCAGTGGGCTCCCCAGCCACACAACGAGGCGTCCGTCGTGACGACAATCCACTCTGGGGTCACCAGAGGCATTCCCGCAGACAACTTGTCTGTCTGCATCCACCAGCTCAGCGCCTTGCGCACTGCTGGGTCCAAGGGAAGGCGCACAGCATAATCCTCCGACATCGGAGTCCAGCGCTGCAGCAAAGAGTGTTGAAGCGGTCTCATATGAGCCCTGGCCCAGGGCACAACTTCCATCGTGGCCGTCATAGAGCCCAACAGCTGCACATAGTCCCAAGCCCGAAGGGGAGAGGCTACTAGGAACTGGTCCACCTGAGCCTGAAGTTTGACAATCCGATTGTCTGGCAGGAACACTCTGCCCACTTGGGTGTCGAATCGAACTCCCAGGTACTCCAGGGACTGAGTTGGGCGCAGCTGGCTCTTCTCCCAGTTGATGATCCATCCCAGGGAGCTCAAAAGAGCAACTACCCGGTCCACAGCTTTGCCGCACTCTGCATAAGAGGGGGCTCGGATCAACCAGTCGTCCAGATAAGGATGGACTTGTACCCCTTCCTTTCGTAGGAAGGCCGCGATGACCACCATTACTTTGGAAAAGGTCCGCGGAGCAGTAGCCAACCCGAACGGGAGGGCTCTGAACTGGAAGTGTCGGCCCAGGACTGCAAAACGCAGAAAGCGTTGATGAGGAGGCCAGATGGGAATATGCAGGTACGCTTCCTTGATGTCCAAGGATGCCAGGAACTCTCCTGCCTTCACTGCCGCTATAACAGAGCGGAGAGTCTCCATGCGAAAGTGCCGCACTTTCAAGGCCCGATTGACCCCTTTGAGGTCGAGGATAGGCCGGACAGAACCTCCTTTCTTTGGTACCACAAAGTAAATGGAGTAACGCCCCTTGCCAAGCTGACTTTCCGGCACCGGAACGACCGCGCCCAGGCGGATCAGATTGTCCAAGGTCTGCTGCACTGCCACAGCTTTGACCGGAGACTTGCAGGGAGAGAGTACAAACCCGTCTTTTAAGGGTCGGCAGAATTCTAGCTTGTAGCCATCTCTGATGACTTCCAGCACCCACGCGTCTGAAGTTATTGTGGTCCACTCGCCCAGAAACGAGGACAGCCGTCCTCCAATCTGCACTGGGGCGTGGACCAAGACCCCGTCATTGGGTACGAGACCCTGGGGGAGGACCGGAGGGAGCACCTCCGGGACGGCGGTCTCTGCGAAAGGAATGCTGCTTGGGGGAGAAATTCCTCTTGAAGGAAGAGGGGGCAGAGCCCGACTTGCCCGGGCGGTACCGACGGGCTTCCTGCAACCGTCCTCTGAAGGTACCGGGACGAGTACTAGCCCGAGCCCTGACCTCTGGTAACTTCTTGCCCTTAGACGTGCCGAGATCGGTCACGATTTTGTCCAGTTCGACCCCAAAGAGCAGCTTGCCTTTAAAAGGCAACCTAGCCAGGCGGGATTTAGAGGCGTGGTCAGCAGACCAATGTTTCAGCCAAAGCCACCGCCGCGCAGAGATTGTCTGAGCCATGCCTTTCGCTGAGGCCCTCAAGACATCATACAGCAAGTCTGCCAAATAGGCTAAGCCCGATTCCAGGGCCGGCCAATCAGCCCTCAAGGAATGATCCGAGGGGGAAGCCCGCTGCACCATAGTCAGGCACGCCCTGGCCACATAGGAGCCGCAAACTGAGGCCTGCAAATTTAAAGCAGCCGCCTCAAAGGACGACCTTAAGGCCGCCTCCAATCTTCTGTCTTGGGCGTCCTTTAGGGCTGTGCCACCTTCCACCGGCAACGCCGTTTTCTTAGTCACCGCAGTGATTAAAGAATCCACGGTAGGCCACAGATAGGCCTCACGTTCACTCACAGCCAAAGGATAGAGGCGGGACATAGCCCTAGCCACTTTAAGGCTCGCTTCTGGGACATCCCATTGAGCCGAAATTAAGGTGTGCATGGCATCATGCACGTGGAAGGTTCTAGGCAGGCGCTTCGTCCCCAGCATAATGGCAGAGCCAACAGGGGCTGAGGGAGAGACGTCCTCCGGAGAGGAAATCTTCAAAGTGTCCATGGCCTGTAACAACAGGTTGGGCAAATCCTCTGGGCTAAAAAGCCGCGCTGCAGAGGGGTCATCCGCTCCATCCGAGCGGGGATCCGTCTCCTCCAAGGAATCCGCAAAGGACCGTTGGGAGACCTCAGACACGCTGCCCTCATCTACATCGGAGGAGACAAATTCCTCCAAGGCCTGGGAATCAACCCGAGGGCGTTTACCTCTGGGAACCTCAACCTCTTTACCAGACGAGGGAGCAGGGGCAGCGTTGTGCATGAGGAAGGCCTGATGCAGCAGCAAAACAAACTCGGGGGAGAAACCCCCCAGACTGTGTACTTCCGCAGTCTGGGCAACAGCCCTAGACGCACCCTCAACCGGCGCTCGCAACAGCGGGGGAGAGACATGCTGCGCATCCAAAATGGCGTCCGCATTAATGTCTCCAACCTCAAGGGCGGCCCACGAAGAAGCCGTCCGAGCCGCGTGGCCGTCCAAGATGGCGGAGGAAGGACCGGGACATTCATCGGTCACGAAACTGTCCCCCAACAAGGGCGAATCAGGCTTGAAGACCCCCGCATCCCCTCTAGAAGCGCTCAAGCGACCCGGGGAGCGACCCTTCGCGCCCTCGCCCTCCGACGCCATAGCCACGAGGAGAAGAATCGGGGAACCCCCTGCCCGCTATAGAAAGGTAAAAATTACCTGCTGTCCGCTCCGAGTTGTAACGACCTGGTGTCCCAGTGAGTAGCTGCAATAGACGCTTAAATAAACGTCGAAATAAACGCCTTTAAGGACGTTCAAAATTTTTTTTTTTTTTTTTTTTTAACGGAGCCAGCGGGAGGGGGGAGAAAAGGAGGGACCTGGCACCACCAGGTTTGCACTTGCTCAAAAGAGCCCTCAACCCCAGGCACTCAACAAAACCTAAAAATTAGGCTTGGAGGCCTAGCCAGAGCTGCTGCTGTGTGTGACCACCACCTGCTGAGATAGAGAACATACTGGAGGAGTTTCCGGCAGCACATGACCACATATAGGGAAGCAAAAGTTTGCTCTCTATCTCCACCTGCTGGTAGATGGACACAACCACCAGTCTATGGATTGATCAGCTTGATGATATGGAAGAGGGAGTTACAGAAAATACAAGCAGAGGTGGGGGAGTTTGTATGGGGAGGACACCCAGCTCGACTATCAAAGAAAATAATGTGGAAGACGGTAGAACAGGGAGGAAGAGGCATGCCAAATATTAGATGGTATTATTGGGCGGCACAACTTAGGCAAATTGGGGCTTGGAGTAGTGTGGACTTGTCGCCCGTAACGAGATTTGAGCAGATCTATGTCCAGGAGGGCAATCTGGATGCATTGCTGTGGGGTTCGGCCCCGGACAACATGTATAGATCCTTGACCCTAAATCCATTTATTTCCCACTTACTTACAATATGGGGGAAACTTAAAAAGAACATGAGGGGTACGCAGACCCGCTCCACTTATGCCTGGATAACTCAAGAACCAGGATTCCCTGGTGGGTGGGAGAATAATACATTTGCAAGGTGGTTTGATAAGGGGCTGATAAGATTTCGAGAACTCATGGAGGAGGGGAATCTTAAGAGCTTTGAAAAGTTACAACAAGAATATAATCTTCCACAGACTGACCTATATGCATACTTACAAGTAAAGAATTACATGAGCAAGGAAAAGTGGTTTAAAGATAAAGGGTTGGAGGGCGAGAAGTTTGAAAATTTATGGGGAAGAATAGGAGAGGGTGGGAAAGGAATCACAAAGCTATATGAACATATAAGGGGCTCTGAGATGGTAAAGCTTCCTTATATGAAGGCTTGGGAACAAGATCTTAAAATGGAAATTAATGAGGGACAATGGAGGAATATTTGCAAAGAGGTGAAAAAGGCATCAGTGTGTGTCCTAATTAAAGAAAATGCCTATAAGGTCTTGAGTCGCTGGTATTTTACTCCAGACCGAATAAAAGCTATGTATCCTAATGCCTCGGATACCTGTTGGAGGTGTGAGGAGGGGAAAGGAACATATTTTCATATCTGGTGGGAATGCCCGAAGATACAGATATACTGGGAGTTATTTACTGGTTATATATCACTAGCGGTAGGATTTCAATATTCTTGCGAACCCCAATGGTGTTTACTAGGATTGGGAAAAAAGGGAAGGAAGAAATGGCAAAATAGAATTACACGAATGGGCCTGGCGGCAGCAAAAACAACCATAGCATTGAAATGGAAGCAGAAGCTGGGCCCTACAGGGCAAGATTGGAAGGGTAAACTTCAGTTAATGATGGGGTTGGAAAAATTAACGGATAGACGTAGGGGACACTATAACCCGAATGCAGAAGAGTGGCTACACTTAGCTGAAATATGGAAAGATGATTAAAGGAGCAATAAACTTGGGGTACAAGATGAGGACGGGGAAGGGAGGGGGGGAGGGAGAGTTGGGAAGCTGGAGGGAGGGGGATTGGGAGCTCAGGGGGGGTGGGAGGGGGGAGGGGGGGGGAAAAAAAAAAAAAAACTTGATTGTGAAATTTCTTGAATGTTGCTATTTTTGAAATTTTTAAGGAGTATTTGACTCCAGATGTTGTTATTTTGATGTTAATAAAAACTTTTATAAATTAAAAAAAAAAAAAAAATTAAGAAGAAAGGAGGAAAGTAAAGAAATAAATGGAAAGGAAGCCCTGGAAACAGAGTTAAGAGAACAGATAGAGAGCAGCAGAATCAGCGACTAGAACCAATATGGATAGAAAACAAAATCACCAGACAAAGGTAGAAAAAATCATTTTATTTTCATTTTAGTGTTTGGAATATGTCCAATTTGAGAATTTACATCTGCTGTCTTATTTTGCACTGGGTATACTGGAGCTGTAACAGCTTATAGAAATGATTTATAATGAAAGAAAATCACGTTATTTTTTTCTCCTATACTAGTATAATATTTTCAATGATGTCTGTTTATATGCGCCATGGCTGGTGTAAGGGGTGTGGCTATCATAGGGGTGGAGTCATATGTGGTGACCCCGCCCATAATGAGCACCGGCACTTTACGATAAATAGATTTTGGGTTGCTGTTTGGGCACTCGGTCTCTGAAAGGTTCGCCATCACTGCTTTAGACTGTTCACAAACTTATAATACAAGGGTAAATTAGTTCTTACCAGTGTTGTATAGTAACTATGTAAATGTAACTAGTTACTGTACTTAAGTAAAAGTTGTGCTACTTTTACTTATAAAGAAGTACGGGAAAAATTTGTTACTATTACTTCGGTAAAAGTAATAATTTTACCAATTTTTACTACTTTTACCTAGTTACTTCTGATGCTTGCAGTTAAAAGTAAAAAAAAAAAAAAAGTGGTAGAGACATCTAAATACTGATTCCTCAGTAAGCCAAATGAAACAGCAAAACTTAGAACTGAATTTTGCAACTGCAAGCACAGAAACATAAAAACATGACAGCAGATAAGAGCCAAATGGCCCATCCAGTCTGCCCATCCACTGCAAATCACTATCTGCGCACCTGGAGTATTGTGTTCAGTACTGGTCTCCGTATCTCAAAAAAGATATAGTAGAATTGGAAAAGGTACAGCGAAGGGCGACGAAAATGATAGTGGGGATGGGACGACTTTCCTATGAAGAGAGGCTGAGAAGGCTAGGGCTTTTTAGCTTGGAGAAGAGACGGCTGAGGGGAGATATGATAGAAGTGTATAAAATAATGAGTGGAATGGATCGGGTGGATGTGAAGCGACTGTTCACGCTACCCAAAAATACTAGGACTAGAGGGCATGAGTTGAAGCTACAGTGTGGTAAATTCAAAACGAATCGGAGAAAATTTTTCTTCACCCAACGTGTAATTAGACTCTGGAATTCGTTGCCGGAGAACGTGGTACGGGCGGTTAGCTTGACGGAGTTTAAAAAGGGGTTAGATAGATTCCTAAAGGACAAGTCCATAGACCGCTATTAAATGGACTTGGAAAAATTCCGCATTTTTAGGTATAACTTGTCTGGAATGTTTTTACGTTTGGGGAGCGTGCCAGGTGCCCTTGACCTGGATTGGCCACTGTCGGTGACAGGATGCTGGGCTAGATGGACCTTTGGTCTTTCCCAGTATGGCACTACTTATGTACTTTCTCTAAGAGATCCCCATGTGCCTGTTCCACGCTTTCTTAAATTCAGACACAGTTCTCGTCTCCACCGGAAGGCAATTCTGCTTCCCTCAATCTGTGCTGTTTCTTGAGCCTCCAGACTACTTACCATTTCTTTTCTGTCCACCTTTCTTCTTCACTTCGTGCCCTATAGCCATCTTTCATATTCAACTTTCTTCATTTTTTCTTCCTCCTCAAATCTGTAATTTCTTCCTGTCCTTTCTCCTCCCCACTATGAGCACCATCTCTTTCCTTCTCTCTTCCCTTCCCCTCCCCATCACATCCCTTCTTTGTTTGTTTGTTCCAACCCCTATTCCAGGTCCTGGCATCTCTGCCTGCCTCTCTTCCACACACCCCACCCCCCCCCCCGACCTCCAACATCTCTTACTCTCCCCATCCACATGATCTGCATCTCTACCTTTCCTCTTATCCCCTCCTGAACTCAAGCTTGCCTCTATACAACCCAAATCACAAATAGAAAAAAGAAAAACAACGATCAATAACCCCCCACCCCAGCCACCCTCTACCCTTCCAACCCCAACAATACCTGGCTTCTATTACCCCAAGGAACCCTAAACCACCCTGTTAAAATGTCCATGGGTACAAAATGCAACCTGCTCTGTATGCCCTAGCAGGGGAAAAATATGCCTTATGAAGCACTGTTATGATTTTTTTTAATCTGTTGATAATTAATAAGTCCTCTCAGAAGACGTGCTTGAGGCAGGAATACATAGGAACAAGTTTTTCCAGTTTCGGCCAGCACTTTAACTTGTTTTTCAAAAAAAAAAATAAAAAATCAGAACATTGTCTGCATCACTCGAACATAAATAACTGTCCAATTCATTAACAATAGCCTTCAAATGAGGCATAGTTCCATAAAAGTTTTTCATAGAACTGCTAACATCCATTTTTATTCTTTTTGAGAGGGGATCTTCCACAGATGGGAGCCTTTCTGGGAATTGTGGAAGATCACAAGTCGTTGATGTTGAGGGAACTGAGCCTTCCATTTCAATCTGGTTTTGGTGCAACCTTCTCAAAGATTCGGTTGCCTGCGTTTTAACATCTTCTGGAAAGATAACTGTATTGTCTTTCAGACGTGGATGTATAAAAGAACTAAAACTGTATACTGGATGAACAAGAAAATAAGGGTCAATTAAGTGCTGGAAATGCTGCTAGGATTAATCTGTTGCAGTAACAGTAATATTCTTGAGAAACTGGGCATGTAATAAAAGGACACTGCAGATGGTAGGAGTCTAATCAGCAGACAAGACTCTTGTTGCCAGATCAACAGCAGACAAGACACAATGTCATTTAATAGTGTTTCATTTAAATCCAAAAGCAGCTTCTGCAGTTTTATTTATCTAAAATGTACAGCCAGCACCACTGAACACATGCTGCTTCTCTCTAGCTAGATCCCTTGCTGTAGTGTGCCCACAGGAACAGGAAGTTCCATCAGTGGAGGCGGGATGCTACAGAGAAGCAGTATGTGCTTAGGTGCTGACTGTACAGGCAAGTTCAGAGGGCTGCCAGGTGGGGGGAGAATGAAATACCAGAGTGCATGGGGGGGGGGGGGGGGGGGGGACAGCATAAGACAAAAATATGCTGCAAGAAGGAAATAGAGACAGCGAGTGAGTGAGAAGCAGGAAGCTTAATATCATTACTAGGGTTACCATATTTGTCCTAAGGAAAAAAAAAAAAAGGACACATGCCCCAACCCCCGCACCACCACCCCTATCACACCCCCTAAAGGTGTCCTATCCACTAGGGAACTACAGTAAGCTAAGAGGGGAGGGGAGGATAGGACACCCTTAGGCCCGTCTGTCCGCCAGCCTGGTCTTTCATCCGCAAATCCGGACAAATGGGCAATCTGGCAAAACCCGCCCATATGCCTGGCCGAGTCCTCAAAAAGGACATGTCCAGGTAAAACTACACATATGGTAACCCTAACCATTACCACGTTAAAATTATACGTGTGCGGCCCTATTGTTTAGGCATCTCAAACAGTCTCTACAGATTTATCTAAGCCACTGCATCCAGTATGGGCCCAATCCAATTTCTCTAGTACTTTAAACATATAGGACCAACAGACCTTGTCAAACACTTTCTCTGCATCAACAGACACTGAGAAGTCTCATACTCACAGGAAATCAAATTTAGTACTTTAATATTGTCCACCACTAATCTACCTGGGACAAATCCTGCTAGTCACTATGAATAAGGTCAGACAAGATTAACGATATCCTATTTGCTAGCACGTTGGTGAATAGTTTAAAATCAATACCTAGACGGGATATAGACCAATATGCGACACACACTAATGGGTCTTTCCCTTCTTTGGAGAGAATAGTAACCCCCCCCTCCCCCCAAGAGCTCACCATCAATTCCAGAAGCATTAAATAGATTAGTTAGCGGATTAACTAAATAATTTTAAATAAATACCCTATGAAATTTAGCTGTGTAGCCATCCATTCCAGGTGCCTTACCAATTTTCAATTCCTTCATAACTTGGAACATTTCTTCTGGGCATATATGAGATTCTAGTTTACCCTCAGATTCCTCCGAAAGCTTTAGCAAATGCACTTCTTGAAGGAAGAGCCCATATCTGCCTCAGAGGCATTATATTCAAAGGTATAAAGTTCTTGATTCCACAAATCTTATGGCTTCCCCTGATAGTAATTCCTTCCCTTGTTTGTCCCTAATTTTCTAATTATTATTTTTACACTGCCAGCTTTTAAGACTACATGCCATAATACGAAAACCTTTTTTTACCCAATTCAAAGAAGTTCTGTTCCTCCATCTGTAACGATCTTAATCATCCCCTTGCAGCCTCCAATTCCCTAAGGTCTGGGTCCTTCTTGTCCCTGCTTGCTGGCATTCTTCTAAATCCCTAACAGAACTTTCTTAGTTTGACTTCTAGTTTTGGGGTTTTTTTTGTTTATGGGTTGAAATTAGAGAGTTGCACGGGGACAGAAATCTTACCCATCCCCGCCCATCCCTGCTGGAATCTTACCCGTCCCCACCGGAATTTTACCCATCCCCGCAAAAATTTAACCCATCCCAACCCGTCCCCACAAGAATTTAACCCATCCCCACCCATCCCCGTAAAATTTAATGGTACATAAAAGAAAATTCCAGTCAGCTCCCTCAGTCTGTCTCTGGATTTGAGCCACAGCACTGTAGGCAAGGAAGGACCGGAAGTTGGAACTTGGAACACTCTGGTGTGCACATGTAAGATTTGTCTCTGATTCACTGGCATTGTGTGCTGAGAGGTCGCCACATGCACGCGCCAGTAGGTCAGGTGACATCTGATTCTCGTGCCTGTGTCAGAGCTGAGGTCTGTGCACCAGCCTGGGAGCAAAGAGGATTAATAGTAAAATAGTAAGTGACAGCAAATAGACCTCAACGGTCCATTCACTCTGCCCAATAGTCGCACTCATTATCAATTCATGATTAAATCAACGAGTGTGATATTATATACTTGATTATGGTCTTTCCTTCGTATTTCTGGAACAAAGACCACAGAAGTCTATCTGGCTCTATCTTTAAGTTACAACTACTGGAATTGCCATTGATTGAAGCCCACTCCAGTCTATTCGTCTTCTGGATCTTGGGTAGCAATTAAAATGTGCCCACGGATCAACAAACTGGGAAACCCTGGCAGACCAATCATATCAGGTATTGGCACACTCACGGAAGAAATATCTGGATTCATAGAGGGAATTCTGAAACCTCTCGTACACAAAACTAACAGCTTCATACAAGACACCACAGACTTTCTGAATAAATTGAAAAATATCAAGCAACTACCACCTAACACCCTTCTGGTCACGATGGATGTAGAATCACTATACAGCAACATTCCACATGCGGATGGCATAGCTGCATGTGGAAGACTCCTAAAAAAATCCACACTGGACCATCAATACTCACCAGAAACTATTACAAAATTAATCAAATTCATCTTAACTCACAACTACTTCCACTTTAACAATGATATCTATCTGCAAATAATGGGCACTGCGATGGGCACCAGGACAGCACCCCAATATGCCAACCTTTTTATGGCTGAGCTGGAAGAGACATTTCTGAATACACACCAGACCAAACCTCTAAAATACTACCGGTACATCGATGACATTTTTATGATTTGGACGGAGGGTGAAGAAACTCTGAAACAATTTTATTCTGCATTCAATACATACCATCCTACAATCAGATTCAAAATTGACTACTCCCCAGAAAAGTCAATTTTTTGGACACCACGGTCTCAATCAGTGATGGCTGTATACAAAGTGAATGATACATACCTGTAGCAGGTGTTCTCCGAGGACAGCAGGCTGATTGTTCTCACGACTGGGTGACGTCCGCGGCAGCCCCCACCAACCGGAAAAAGCTTCGCGGGACGGTCGGCACGCAGGGCACTTCCCGCCCGTGCGCGACCGCTCCCGCCAGTTGAATGACAAGCAATAAAATATGAAACACAACTCCAAAGGGGAGGAGGGAGGGTAGGTGAGAACAATCAGCCTGCTGTCCTCGGAGAACACCTGCTACAGGTATGTATCATTCACTTTCTCCGAGGACAAGCAGGCTGCTTGTTCTCACGACTGGGGTATCCCTAGCTCTCAGGCTCACTCAAAACAAGAACCCAGGTCAATTGAACCTCGCAACGGCGAGGGTACAACAGAAATTGACCTACGAAGAACAACTAACTGAGAGTGCAGCCTGACCAGAATAAATTCGGGTCCTGGAGGGTGGAGTTGGATTTACACCCCAAACAGATTCTGCAGCACCGACTGCCCGAACCGACTGTCGCGTCGGGTATCCTGCTGGAGGCAGTAATGTGATGTGAATGTGTGGACAGATGACCACGTCGCAGCCTTGCAAATCTCTTCAATAGTGGCTGACTTCAAGTGAGCCACTGACGCTGCCATGGCTCTAACACTATGAGCCGTGACATGACCCTCAAGAGCCAGCCCAGCCTGGGCGTAAGTGAAGGAAATGCAATCTGCTAGCCAATTGGAGATGGTGCGTTTCCCGACAGCGACCCCTAGCCTGTTAGGGTCGAAAGAAATAAACAATTGGGCGGACTGTCTGTGGGGCTGTGTCCGCTCCAAGTAGAAGGCCAATGCTCTCTTGCAGTCCAATGTGTGCAACTGACGTTCAGCAGGGCGGGTATGCGGCCTGGGGAAGAATGTTGGCAAGACAATTGACTGGTTAAGATGGAACTCCGACACCACCTTCGGCAGGAACTTTGGGTGGGTACGGAGCACTACTCTGTTGTGATGAAATTTGGTATATGGAGCATGAGCTACTAGGGCTTGAAGCTCACTGACCCTACGAGCTGAAGTAACTGCCACCAAGAAAATGACCTTCCAGGTCAAATACTTCAGATGGCAGGTATTCAGTGGCTCAAAAGGAGGTTTCATCAGCTGGGTGAGGACGACGTTGAGATCCCATGACACTGTAGGAGGCTTGATAGGGGGCTTTGACAAAAGCAAGCCTCTCATGAATCGAACGACTAAAGGCTCTCCAGAGATGGCTTTATCTTCCACACGATAATGGTAAGCACTAATCGCACTAAGGTGATTCCTTACTGAGTTGGTCTTGAGGCCAGACTCTGATAAGTGCAGAAGGTATTCAAGCAGGATCTGTGCAGGGCAAGAACGAGGTTCTAGGGCCTTGCTCTCACACCACACGACAAACCTCCTCCACTTGAAAAAGTAACTCTCTTTAGTGGAATCCTTCCTAGAGGCAAGCAAGACACGGGAGACACCCTCAGACAGACCCAACGCAGCGAAGTCTACGCCCTCAACATCCAGGCCGTGAGAGCCAGGGATTGAAGGTTGGGGTGCAGCAACGCTCCGTCGTTCTGCGAGATGAGAGTCGGAAAACACTCCAATCTCCACGGTTCCTCGGAGGACAACTCCAGAAGAAGAGGGAACCAGATCTGACGGGGCCAAAAGGGCGCTATCAGAATCATGGTGCCGCGGTCTTGCTTGAGCTTCAGTAAGGTCTTCCCCACCAAAGGTATGGGAGGATAAGCATACAGGAGGCCGGTCCCCCAATGGAGGAGAAAGGCGTCCGACGCTAGCCTGCCGTGTGCCTGAAGTCTGGAACAGAACAGAGGCAGCTTGTGGTTGGTCTGAGAGGCGAAAAGGTCCACCGAGGGGGTGCCCCACTCTCGGAAGATCTTGCGTACCACTCTGGCATGGAGCGACCACTCGTGCGGTTGCATGACTCTGCTCAGTCTGTCGGCCAGACTGTTGTTTACGCCTGCCAGGTACGTGGCTTGGAGGAGCATGCCGAACCGGCACGCCCAACGCCACATCCCGACGGCTTCCTGACACAGGGGGCGAGATCCGGTGCCCCCCTGCTTGTTGACGTAATACATTGCAACCTGATTGTCTGTCCGAATTTGGATAATTTGGCAGGACAGCCGATCTCTGAAAGCCTTCAGTGCGTTCCAGATCGCTCGGAGCTCCAGGAGGTTGATCTGCAGATCCTTTTCCTGGAGGGACCACAGACCCTGGGTGTGGAGCCCATCGACATGAGCTCCCCACCCCAGGGGAGATGCATCCGTCGTCAGCACTTTCGTGGGCTGTGGAATTTGGAATGGACGTCCCAGGGTCAAACTGGTCCGGATGGTCCACCAGAGCAGTGAAGTGCGGCAACTGGTGGAGAGGCGGATGACATCTTCTAGATTCCCGGTGGCTTGGAACCACTGGGAAGCTAGGGTCCATTGAGCAGATCTCATGTGAAGACGAGCCATGGGAGTCACATGAACTGTGGAGGCCATATGACCCAGAAGTCTCAACATCTGCCGAGCTGTGACCTGCTGAGACGCTCTGGTCTGTGAAGCCAGGGCCAGGAGATTGGTGGCCCTCGCTTCGGGAAGGTAGGCCTGAGCCGTCTGGGTATTCAGCAGAGCTCCTATGAATTCCAGAGACTGCGTTGGCTGGAGATGGGACTTTGGGTAATTTATCACAAACCCCAGCAGCTCCAGAAGTCGAGTAGTGCACTGCATAGACCGGAGGGCTCCTGCCTCCGAGGTGTTCTTGACCAGCCAATCGTCGAGATATGGGAACACGTGCACTCCCAGCTTGCGTAGGTAGGCCGCTACCACCACGAGGCACTTGGTGAACACTCGTGGGGCAGAGGCGAGCCCAAAGGGCAGCACACAATACTGAAAGTGCCGTGCGCCCAGGCGGAATCTGAGATACTGTCTGTGAGCTGGCAGTATCGGTATGTGAGTATATGCGTCCTTTAAATCCAGGGAACATAGCCAATCGTTTTTCTGAATCATTGGCAGAAGGGTGCCCAAGGAAAGCATCCTGAACTTTTCTTTTACCAGGAATTTGTTCAGGCCTCTCAGGTCTAGGATGGGGCGCATCCCCCCCGTTTTCTTTTCCACAAGGAAGTACCTGGAATAGAATCCCTGCCCTTCCTGCCCGGGTGGTACGGGCTCGACCGCATTGGCGCTGAGAAGGGCGGAGAGTTCCTCTGCAAGTACCTGCTTGTGATGGGAGCTGAAAGACTGAGCTCCCGGAGGACAATTTGGAGGCAGGGAGGCCAAATTCAGGGCGTATCCGCACCGCACTATTTGGAGAACCCACTGGTCGGAGGTTATGAGAGGCCACCTTTGGTGAAAAAATTTTAACCTCCCCCCGACCGGCAGATCGTCCGGTACGGACACTTTTAGGGCGGCTATGTTCCCGTGGATCCAGTCAAAAGCCCGTCCCCGGCTTTTGCTGTGGAGGCGCAGGGGGCTGCTTAGGCGCACGCTGTTGACGAGAACGAGCGCGCTGGGGCTGTCCCTGTGCCTGACGAGGCCTTCGGGCCGGCTGGTTGTACCTACGCTTTGCAAAAGAATAGGGTGCAGCCTGCCGGGCCCGGGAAAAACGTCCACCTGTGGAGGTGGATGCTGAAGGCGCCCGGTGGGAGAGCTTGTCGAGAGCGGTTTCCCGCTGATGCAGTTGGTCCACCATCTGCTCGACCTTCTCACCAAAAATGTTATCCCCCCGGCAAGGGACGTCGGCCAGTCTCTGCTGGGTGCGGTTGTCCAGGTCAGAGGCACGCAGCAATAAGAGCCTGCGCATCACTATACCTTGGGCCGCAGCACGAGATGCCACGTCACAGGTGTCATAGATACCCCTGGACAGGAACTTTCTGCACGCCTTCAGCTGCCTGACCACCTCCTGATAAGGCCTGGACTGCTCCGGCGGGAGCTTCTCGACCAGGTCCGCCAGTTGTTGCACATAGGTCCGCATGTGAATGCTCATATAGAGCAGGTATGACTGGATGCGGGTCACGAGCATTGAGGATTGGTAGGCCTTCCTCCCAAACGAGTCCAGAGTGCGAGACTCCCGCCCCGGGGGCGCCGAGGCGGTATCCCTCGAACTCCGTGCCCTCTTGAGAGCAGAATCCACGACCGCTGAGTCATGGGGCAATTGTGGCCGCATTAACTCTGGGTCGGAGTGGATCCTGTACTGGGACTCTGCTTTCTTGGGAATGGTGGGGTTAGTTAATGGTCGCACCCAGTTCCGAAGCAGTGTCTCCTTGAGGACATTGTGCAGCGGCACCGTGGAGGACTCTCTAGGTGGTGATGGATAGTCGAGGACCTCGAGCATCTCGGCCCTCGGCTCTTCCACAAAGACCACGGGGAAGGGAATGCTAATAGACATATCCCGCACAAAGGAGGCAAAGGAGAGACTCTCGGGAGGTGAGAGTTTCCTCTCCGGTGAAGGCGTGGGGTCCGAGGGAAGGCCCGTAGACTCCTCTGAGGAGAAATATCTAGGGTCCTCCTCTTCCCCCCATGAGTCCTCATCCTCGGTATCGGACATAAGCTCATGTAGCTGAGTCCTGAACCGGGCCCGGCTCGACGTCGAGGCACCGAGGTCTCGGTGTCGTCGAGCGGTGGACTCCCGCGCCGGCGGGGACGGAGCTCCCTCCATCGACGTCGACGGGGACTCCACCTGCGTGGCGGTCGAGACCGGCGCCGCAAGCGGCGGCGGTGTCGACGGCCCCGGCGCCGGGCTAGAGCTCGCCGGCGCCACATTCATCGGCGCCGAGGGCGCAAGCACCCCCGGCGCCGGCACATCCTGGCGCATCAGCCCTTCCAGGATCCCCGGAAGGATGGCTCTGAGGCACTCGTCCAGGCCCGCTGCCGGGAAAGGCGGTGGGGCCGGTAGGGGCGTCGGCGGCAGAAGCTGATGGGGGCCAGGAGACGGCACCGAGGTGCTGGAACCCCGACGCGTCGGTACCTCCACCACCGACGGAGACCTCTCCTCTCGACGATGACGCTTCGGCGTTGCCTCCTCTCCGATATCCGGATGCACCGAGGGCGACCGGTGACGACGCTTCTTATCCTTCTTGCGATGCCCGTCACCGGCGCCGGAAGGCATGGAGGAGGAGGAGGTCGATCCCCCTCGGTCTCGAGGTACCGGGTCAGACAGGGTTCGGTCCCGCGGCCCACGAGCTGAGGGAGTGACCGGGGCCGATTGCCCACGCGGCCTCTCACCTCCACTCTCACCGGAGGACCGGCGGGCCGAAGGGACCTGTTCTCCTGGGGTCGCTGCCATCGGTGCCGATGTCTCGGGCATCGATACCGGTACCGAAGGGCCAGGCGTCGATACCGATGCCTTCGAGGTCGACGTCGAGGGGCCGGCGCAAGTTCCAAAAAGACGGTCCCGCAGAACTTGCCTCGCAACCTGAGTCCGTTTCCGGAGACCGAGACACAGAGAACACGACTTGATATTGTGCTCCGGCCCGAGGCACTGGAGGCACCAAGCGTGGGTGTCGGTCTGCGAGATCGGCCGGCCGCAGCGACCACACTTTTTAAATCCACTCGGGACCTTCGAGGACATCGACGGAAAAATCGCGTCGGCGAAGTCAAAGTCGTCAATGGTGGCTGGAATCACACCTCGAAAAAGAAACGACCGAGCGACCACTAGGCCGCAACGTGGCGTCCCCGCTAGAAGCGAGGGAAAAGGGGAGCGCGTGCTCCACACGCTCAGGTTTTTTTTTTTTTTGTTTTTGAAAAAGGAAACCGGCGGTAACCAAAAAACAAGAAGTTTTAGAAAGAAAAGCGACGATCCGCGTAAACGCGATCGAAATCCGGCGGCTGAAAACAGAGAGAGCGGCAAAGCACAACTCTCTCCAGTCGCGGAAAAAAAGGAACTGGCGGGAGCGGTCGCGCACGGGCGGGAAGACGGCCGCGCATGCGCGGTGGGCGTGCCCTGCGTGCCGACCGTCCCGCGAAGCTTTTTCCGGTTGGTGGGGGCTGCCGCGGACGTCACCCAGTCGTGAGAACAAGCAGCCTGCTTGTCCTCGGAGAAACATCTGTATACAAGAAACCCACAGACAGATGTAGCTATCTCCACAACTCCAGCTTCCATCCTTCACATACAAAAAGATCCATCATTTACAGCCAAGCCACAAGATACCACCGTATCTGCTCTGACCCAGGGGACAGAGATAGACACCTTAAAACCCTGACTGAATCCTTCAAACAGAAGGGCTACAACCCCAAAATAATCTCCAAGAATATTGCCTCCTCCCTCAAAACACCCAGGGAGAATCTGCTACAGTACAAAAAGAAAAAATCCACAGACAGAATCCCGCTTGTAGTGACATACAATCCAGAGCTGGAAAAACTGAAGAAAATCATAAGAGATCTACAACCTATACTCCAGGAGGATGAATTACTGAAAGAGATATTCCCATCCCCACCAGTACTGGCCTTCCGACAGCCACCCAATTTAAAACACAAGCTAATCAGAAGTAAACTTCCTTCACAGACTGAAAAGGAACAGAAGGGCACACTTCCCTGTAATTTATCCAGTTGCAAACTATGCCAAAATATTTCACAGGACCCCAAAGTCATCCACAAAGGAAAGATATTCAACATAAAGGGATCTTTCACTTGCTCATCTTCCAATGTGGTATATATCATTCAGTGTAAAAAATGTAATGAAGGATGCTATATTGGAGAAACAGGCCAGATGCTTAAGACAAGATTCAATTTACATAGACATCATATAAACAATACTGGTGCCAGCAGGGTTCCCACGCCTGTTGGGCAACATTTTACAGGACCAGGACACTGCACCAGTGACTTCACAGTGAGAATCCTCAAAGGTAACTTTAAAACCATACAAGAACGTAAGACCTTTGAAGTCAGAATGATTGAATATTTTAACACCCAACAGAAAGGACTTAACAAGGATCTGGGGTTCCTAGCCCATTATAAACCATAAAGCTGTATGTCTCTGTTGATCACCCTCACCCTGTTAGAATATCAATAATATGCTTTGATGTCCCCATGCATACTTCCTACCCACCCCCATCCTCCCACCCTGTCAGACTGTCATAGTAATGCTTGAATGTTATCACTTATATACACTGTCAGCTAGCACATTTGCTTATTTCCGATCTGACGAAGAAGGGCAACCTTCGAAAGCTAATCAAGAAATGTATTAAGTTATGTCCAATAAAAAAGGTATCATCTTATTTTCTTTTCCATGTTTTATTTTGTTTGATTTCTATTGATAACCTTAAGAGTGGACTAACACGGCTACCACACTCCTCTACTTTTCAATTGGAAAAACTACATAAGCTACAATTACTATTCCCAGTTGTGGCATTTTTCCTTTCATTGGTAGTCAGACTGACAGAAGCCTAAGGCCAAATAAGAGGTACACTCATCCCCTAGAAACATATCCAGAGTAATTGCTATATAGTAATTTTCAGTCAGCCCAAATACCTCTGCCTACTGTTAGCTTACATATCAGTGCCTCTTACATATTGGGGTAGCACGTCTGGGTCTCTTACAAGTCACCTGTATACATCCAACCCCACATTTTGATCTCTGCAATTCTTTATAAAGTAACTGGGGCTTCCATGTTCAATTTAAACCTTTAACATTTAAAGTTAAATATTTATACTATTAGTTTAAAACAGACATACCAATCTAAATTACAAATATACCCAATGTACACAATACAATCAATGCAAAACTTAACTCCCACTAAAGTAGAGCATCCACTATGCTCATTCAAATAGCCCCAATTCCCAACCTTTGCCAACCTCCCCCTCTCCCATTGTGCTCTTCCCCCTACCCTAAACCCTGTATTCCCACTCCCAACACCATCTATCTAAACACCAGAATAAAGGCATGATCGCCTGACTCTGGGTGGGTTACTAATAAAGAAGGCTAAAACAGAATATGAAAAGAAAGTTGCTACAGAGGCTAAAACTCACAGCAACAACTTTTACAGGTACATCAGAAGCAGAAAGCCTGTGAGGGAATCGGTGGGACTGTTAGATCACAAAGGAGCAAAAGGGGCGCTCAGGGAGGACAAGGCCATAGCAGAGAAACTGAATGAATTCTATGCTTCTCTCTTTATGCAAGAAGATGTAAGAGATCTGCCTGTACCAGAAATAGTTTTCAAGGGGGATGATGCGGAGGAACTAAAAGAAATCTCAGTGAACCTGGAAGATGTACTGAGCCAAATTAACAAATTAAAGAGTAGTAAATCACCTGGACCGGATGGCATACATCCAAGAGTATTCAAAGAGCTCAAGCATGAAATTGCTGATATGCTGTTAGTAATATGCAAAATGTCGTTAAAATCATAGTACCTGAAGATTGGAGGGTAGACAATGAGACACCAATTTTTAACAAGGGTTCTAGGGGTGATCCAGAAAATTATAGACCGGCAAGCCTGACATCAGATGGCTGCTCTTATGTTCTTAAGAATCAGCCACCTCTGGATGTCAAGACTGGTGCTCTAACCACTAGGCTACTCCTCCACTCCACTTGCCTCTAGTTATGTTGTTACTTTATGTCAGAACTCCTTTATGCTCTTTTGGTGTTGCTTCTTTGCTTGACTTATCTTTTTATTTTGAACTGTTGTGACTTTTGTCTGTTTTATAAGGTGGGGGGGGGGGGGGTTCTATTACATTTTTCCCTTTTTTGTTGCTTTTCTGAATTTTGTTTCAATATTTTACATTAAACAGGTCAATAACCAGCAAGGAATACACTAAACCCAGTTTAAATTGATAACAAGTGTTCTAATCAGCCACCACCTTTTTCATACCGAATACGTTCGCCCTCTAAAACCAAACAACCTTCCCACCCACCTTAAATGAAGAAAATGGGTAGCAAAGAAAATAGAGGAAAAAAAAAAAAAAAGAATTCCTAACTAGCAAAAGACAGCCCAAAGCAAAATAAAAAAAAAAAAAGGTTTCCAACAATTCTACTATATAAATGAATGACTCCTTAAAATATAAATAATTTCTTATCAATTGAAGTTCTAAGTACAGTAAAGGTAAAATCATCAACTAAACACCAGTTTCTATGAACTGAAATACTTCTCAAATTAAAAAAAAAAAAAAAAAAAAAAAGTCTTACACGACTTCCTAAAATACAAATAATTTCCTATCGAATTTCTGGGAAATTTGCGGACCACTGGAAGAAAAAAAAAAGCAGCTGCCAAAGAACATGAAGTCTTACTCTTTCCTACACCGATGCAATCCCCTCCCAGAAAGAGGGCTTCTTACCTGCTTCTGCCTTTTTCTTGCTAGCTTTCCTCTGAAAGAGGAATTTCAGTGGCGTACCAAGGGGGGGGGGCGGGGGGTGGGGGCGGTCCGCCCCGGGTGCACACCGCTGGGGGGGGTGCCGCGCGCCATGCCGGCTCTTCGTTTTCATGCTCCCTCTGCCCCGTAACAGGTTACTTCCTGTTCCGGGGCAGAGGGAGCATGAAAACGAAGAGCCGGCAGGCGCGCGGCACACACACCCCCCAGCGGCGTACACCCGGGGGGGGGGGCATCGCGCTGTTCCGGGGGGGGGGGGCGCATCGGCGATCCGCCCCGGGTGTCAGCCCACCCTAGGAACGCCACTGAGGAATTTAAAAAGTATGTCTCACTATAAGGTTCCATGCGCTTTTGACTAAACAGGAAAGCTGGAAGAGGAGACAGCTACCACAGCAGGCAAGAAGTGCTGTTTGACTTTAGCCTTATTATACCACCACCCCTCCACTCCCTCCAATGCAATTATCTTTCCTCGGTATTGCCTCTGGCTGGCAAGAGAAATTGACAAAAGGTTTAGGAAAGGAGGAAGGGAGGATGATGATGCTAGGAGGCAGAGAAAGTGACGGAGAACAAAGGGAACATAATAGCAACAGGGTGGTAAGGGAAAGGGAAAGTAAGGCGACCATGCCAGCAGGTTATAAAAGAGAGGAATGGAAGGTACCTACTACTCCTCCTGCTGGTTCTTCTCCTCCTTTTTGTCTCTTTTCTGCCTTCATTATATTGTATCTTTTCAGATTTTTGCTTTTATTATACACCGCCCTGCTGACTTAGTAGTATTAAGGGTGATCAATCCAAATAAATGCATCCAAGTAAATAAATAGATCAGAAAGGATGAAACACAGTGACAAAGCAAATTAAATATTGGATATGCCAAGACACGAAAGGCTGCAAATAACTGACAGAACTTTACTGGGGAACCTTCTTTTCAAAGATATGGGGTTTGTTCCTCTAAACAGTCCTCCATTTACCATTATTTTATACTTGAATCTATTTCACCGCTATACTCTTTAGCACTCACCTCTTTCAGTTCTGCTTTGGTCATGTTATCAAGCTGAATTTTGACCCAATATTTGTCCAGCAACGTGGCATAGGCATTCTGCTGCCGGTACCATCCAGTACTTGAGCTAAGCAATCTGCAATTTAAAAGAAGATTTTTTTTTTTTCAATCAAAACAAAATTAAGCTGTGAAATTGTTTTTTTACCAAGATGACTAAGGACTGTTCCATATGATGTTCTGAAAAGAAAAACCAAAGATCTGATCTAGTTTCTTCCACACAGGCCCATAAATAGTTATTTACTAGGAAGACATTAGGATTGTGGTCTCCTGCTTCTGGGGAACTCTAGGGTAATGTCTCCAAATGGGAATAAACCTCCCAATAGCAATAAATCTCACTCTTAAACCAAAGTATGTTGGAGATAAATCACAGTCAGATTCACAGCTAATGCTCATTTTCAATACCTGCATTATACCAAAGACAGCCTCCTTCTGTACTACGTAAAATGAATTATACCCAAGCAAAATATTAGGATGCACATGGAAATGCTTTTTGAATCAGATCAGTACCATCCAATATAATTGGAACAATTTCGCTCATTACTTGAGGAATTTGGGCCACACGCAGTATTGTTAAGACCAAACAACCAGTCTGATTGAATTTTTAAAAAGCAGCTAGTGAGTAAAACCCTTTTCCCCACAATCTTAAAACCTTTCTGCCAGAGGTTGAAACTTAACTGCCATAGACTACAGCATTAACAGTTTACCTTGTGAAGGTAGAGCAGGTCCTAGTTCAGCCAAAAGAACATCTTTCAAAAAATGGAAAAAGGAACCAAATGAAGGAAACAAGAAGCAACATAAACACTGGCAATATGAAGAGACCTTGCCACAGAGGCAAAAACTCATATTAACTTTTTCAGGTATATCAGAACAGAAATTCTGTGATGGAATCCGTGTGACTGTTAGATCATCAGAGTAAAAGGAGCACTCAGGAGGAACAGGGCCATGGCAGAGATAGTAATGAATTCTTTGCTTTTTTCTTCACCTAAAAAGATACGAGAGATCTGGTTGCAGGGGCAATTCAGGAAAGCCTAACGTCCGTGCCAGGCAAAATAGCGGAACTATTATAAAGAATAAAACTATTGAACACAGATAAACATGATTTAATAGGGCAGTCAACATGGATTCAGCCAAGGGAATCTTTCTCTAATATTTTTCATTTCTTTAAAGGCGTGAATAAACATGTGGATAAAAGTGAGCCAGTTGATGTAGTGTATCTAGAAAGCTTTTGACTAAGACCTCATGCATAGGCGGTCGATGGCCCAACTGTTTGGGGAGGCTAAAGGGGGCGTGGTTAGGGTGGGGCCAGGGGCGGAGCTTACATCCATAATAGTCTGACAACACAGAAAAAAAATAAGTAAAAATAAAAGTCACAATTAATACCTTTTATTAAATTTAGATAGATATTAGATATGTATCATATGTCAAAGAATAAAGTGGTTGCTGAAAGCATATACTAACCACAATCGCTCAACTGCAAAACACTATGCACAACTTTGTGCAAAAACACACTCAGAACCTTACTGTACCATAAATATTACACTGTGCAGACCCTAATACACCAATATACCACCCATACGGAAAATGCAGACCGTCAACAATATGAAACAAGGGATCATAATATCACAATTCTCATGTAGAGCCACAAAACACCCTTTTAAGGTGGATAGTGTTCACAATGAGCTCCTTTTATTAACGACCACATGTAGATCCTTCAAGAGGTAGTGTGTCATGATTTAGGCTCTACACCCTTTCTGATGTTTTGGTGCCACCTCAGTAATGCCAACACACAATCTCTCCACTGCAAAACACTATACACAAACTTGTGCAAAAACACACTCATACCTTATCAAACCATAACAGCACTAATTCCAAGGACAGGACGAGCTACAACCTTATGCGTGGAAAGGCAGCACTATAATTATACCTAGTGAAACAAAACAAAACAAAAAAGGGCTGCAAATACTACACGCTAGCAGAATATTGCATCTTGATCACACATGAAAAACACATGACACAACAGATATGAAGGCAAAATACTGAACTGGAAAGTTACCTCAAGAAGTCAGACTCAGCATGCAATACTAGAAAAATTGAAACTTACAAGCAAAATATCAGATGCACATTTCCAAAAGCCAGCCACTCTCCTGAATAAAACTAGTTTAATGTAAACAGTGCACCCAGAGCAAATGCCACCAGGGCAGCACACAGGGTGCAGGATTACCATGGAGACCGAGAGAAACCTGGGAGGCGTGCACTAGCTTCAAAATCAACTCAAAATGTAACATTTCTCACAGAAACATGGAGCCAACAGCCCTAAGCCTGACTAACAAAACCCCATCAGTACTGCCATGCTCTGAGAAAGGGGAAGAGTAGGACCTGCCCTAATCTTGATCCCTTTCTCCACACATGATGAACACACATCCTGAACCTCCTCGAGGAGGGTACGGAAGTATTCTTAGTGCAACTAAGAGGATGTACCCAAACCATAAATCACCTCACGAAGCACAGGCATGTCCACCATTAGACTTTCAGATAGTCAATACTTGCCAAATTGCAGCTTAAGGATCTCGCTGCCACAGAACAGCCGCACGAGTCTACTGGGCCTCCAACCTCACCCTTGGGAAGCTGCAGGAGACTCGAAGCTGCAGGAGACCTGAGGACTCCCACAGGAGTCTGCAGGACGAAAAAGGGCTGCAAATTGCCCCAAGCCTCCTTCTTAGAAGCTCTCATTCCTTAAATACCAAATTTGAAGAAACTGGGAGCGATCCATCCTAGTTCCCCAGTCATATCTTCTGAAAGGCCTGCATTTAAAACTGCCGGAACTACAGACAAATTGGGCCCCAAGGAGCGCCAGTGCTTCACCTCACCATGTGGTATAACAGTCTGCTAAAACGAGCCGGGAAGGAGCACAACGCTCTGATGGGTGAGGCTGTACCTGCATAGGAGCAATGGGTGGAGCTTCAGCAGGGAAACAGCAGCAGCCCAGCAGCTCCCACACCAGAAGCCGCATTTGCTCTCCCCCACTGGTGCAGGTAGGGTAAAGACTCACACCCTCGGGAATCGCTGTTGCATGCCAAGTCGGTTCTCATACCCCTCAGCCGGTACTGCAAACCAGCATAAGCTCGCCGCGCTAGACGAAAGACTGAGGAGAAGGGTGTTGTGTTTTTTTTTTTTTTAAACAGTGCTCAATATATAAGGGCAAGAGAGGATGTTAGAGCAAAAGAAACCTCAAACTTCTTTTTTTTTTTTTTTTTTTAAAGTCATGAGAGTGAGAACCACAAACCTCCGTCAGGCTGAGGAAGGGGCAATGAGGGAGGAAGGGAGGGACCCGGCACCACCAGATGTGCACCCAAGTCCCAGCACACCTCAGACCCCAGAAGCTTCACTAGACCCGGGGGACCAGGAAAGGACCTAATCAATCCAGAGCTTAACAGTTATGATCATCCACCTGCTAGATAGAGAGAATACTCTTTGAGCAGGGACTGTCCTTCTATGTTAAATTGTACAGCGCTGCGTAACCCTAGTAGCGCTTTAGAAATGTTAAATAGTAGCAGTAGTAATACTGAGGTTAAGTTGGCTGCACATGACCACATATAGTAAACCTCTGAAGTTCTTTCTATCTCCACCTGCTGGTAGAGGGACATAACCCACAAGTCTCTGGACTGATCTGTGGGATGCTATGAAAGCACCATTTTATAAAAGAGAAGCCATGTTGAAAGAGTGTAGAGAAGACTAACTTATGAAGGTCTGGGTTGTGGGGATACACAGGGTAAATCAGTAGGATATCTGCAAAAAAAAATAATTTAATGTTACAGTCCTGGATGAGTAGGGCCAAAGGGCTAAGAAAAATATTGAACAATAACCGAGACAAAATGGAACCCTGCGGTACATCATAATCTAAAGGGAAAGTAGTGATGAGGAGAAAGAAGTAGAGACCAGAAAACTTCTGTTAGACAGAAAAGTAGCAAACCATTTAAGAACAGAACAGAATTGTCTTCGCTCAATTGGTCTAACCAAGCAAGAAGGAAAGTGTGATCAACCAAATCAAATGAAGCGGGTAAGTCAAGTGAAACGAGAAGAACAACTTTACCAGAATCAAGGGCCCAATATTCAAAAAAACAAAAGCTGAGCTCCTAGATTTGTGCCCTATTTTCGGCAAAATTTATGGGCCCAAGTTTTCAGCCGAAAATTCATCTTAACCCTAGAACGCATATTGGGGGCCTATGCTTACATTTTTGCTATTATCTGCAAAATTACTTTAGTTAGAATTTTGAAACTCAAGGTATTACTCAAGTATGTCATTGTTGATAATATCCAGTTGTTCATATAATTTTTTTTCATAGGCATTATGGTGTAACAATGCTTGTTTGGTGAAAACTACATCTGTACGAATTGGGGGCCTTTTAGGCCCCCGCTGTTTTTATCATGTTCTCAGAAGTGTTTGTGTCTCAAGTTACTTTATTTGTACTCAGTAATGCTGGTGGAGGGGCCAGGGTGTGGATAATAACATGTGAGGATGTCATGTGATTTTTGGAGGGAGTGATAAGGCCATGACATCACCTCAGGTCCTCTGAACACTGAGGACAGTATACACTGTGAGCTAATTGCTGAAGGACCTGTGATAAGATAAGCTGTTGAGAGGAAATCTGTTTCATTTTCTAACATCTAGTCAGCAATGGCACAGTCTTCCTCCAAGTGTCTGACTGACCAAGAGATTGAAGCGATTATGTTTCAAAGCGATGATGAAAGTGAACTATCTTTGTCTGATGAAGAATATCTGCCACCAGCTAATCAAACATCCTCATCCAGTGATTCTTCTGATGATGAAGAAGTGAATCTAGTGGATCCTCAAGAAGTGATAAGTAGAACATCCAAAACGAATGTTTTTTGGGACAGTAATCCTACATTAGTCGGACGTACTCCAATACACAATATTGTGAAACAGGCTCAAGGAGCTGTGGGAAGTCCCAGTTACTTTACCCCTAAAGATGTATTCTGTACTTATTTTTCTGACAATATTGCAGAAGAGGTCCTATTATGTTCAAACCTAGAAGGAAGACGTATCGCTTCAGCAAAAAATAAGTCCTGGAAAAATATCTCAAAAGAGGAACTTTATGCATATATTGGACTTTTCCTGCTGGCAGGGAGTCAAAAATCGTATGATGTCCCAATACGAGAATTATTTCTGGACCCACTTTCTGATCCACACTATAAGGCGACAATGTCAGTGGGCAGATATGAGGAAATTAGAAGGATCATTCGCTTTGATGATAAGCGAACTCGTGCAGCGAGGTTTGAAACAGACAAATTAGCCCCTATCAGTTATATCTGGAACATATTTATCAAAAATTGCACAAAACTTTACAATCCTAGTACTAATGTTACTGTAGATGAGCAACTTGTACCGTTCAGAGGACGCTGCAAATTCATACAATACATGCCCAGCAAGCCAGCCAAGTACAGTATAAAAATCTTCTGGATGTGTGATTCTGCAAATTATTATGGCATAAATGGCGTAATCTACTGTGGCAAAGAGGTTGGTGCACCAGTACAGAAGGATCTGGGGTCTGAAATAGTCAAAACTCTTGCTGTTCCAATATTCAATTCAGGTAGAAACATCACCATGGACAATTATTTCACCAATGTTGAACTAGGCAATTTTCTGCTTGCAAAAGCTATTACACTTGTTGGTACTATAAAGCAAAACAGACGAGAAATTCCAGCAGCACTCAAACACAATCGTCAGCGAGCACTTTATGAGAGTGTCTTTGGATTCAATAACAAAGCGACTTTGGTATCTTACAAGGCAAAGAAGGAGAAATCTGTAATTTTACTCAGTACCATGCATCACGATTGCAGTGTTGACAGCAATAACCAAAAATTGAAACCAGAAATCATCCTGCATTACAATGCAACAAAAGGAGGTGTAGATAAAATGGATGAGATGGTGGGAGAATATTCATGTAAGAGGCAAACAAAACGATGGCCTGTAGTACTATTTTCAAATATGCTTGATGTAGCAGCCCTAAATTCATTCATTATTTATACAGAAACTCATCCTGAATTTCATGCACAGAGGAAGGACAGGAGACGCTTATTCTTGAAGGACCTTTGTCATGAACTTGTAATACCTCACATGATAGAGCGAAGCGACTTGAAATGCTTGCCAAAGAAAACTAAAGAAGCAATGAAACGGTGTGGCGTACAGTTTCAGATTACTCCAGAGCCAGGAGAAAGAAAACGAAAGCGTTGTTTCATATGTCCAAGAAACATAGAGAGGAAAACTGAGCGATATTGTTCCACTTGTAAGGAAACTGTTTGCAAAGAACACTCTTCTGAAAAAATAACATGTCAGAATTGTTTGGAAGACTAATATAATAGAAAAGAAAGTTAGAATAAAAATGTAGCTGCAGCTAGTTTGCTATAGATTTCTATGCATTTTTGTGTGTTTTCATGTCTTTGCGTGAAATTTGGGAAAAAAAAGATTTTTTGCTGTTTTCTGTGAAAAATTATAATTAAAATGTTGTCCACTATTCATATTTTATTGAGCAATTTTGAAATAAACTTGTGAAAGTTATTTAAGTGTGTTTTTCTACATTATGTGCATGGGGGCCTAAAAGGCCCCCATGACGTTAATATGTATATTTTTAACGTCATGCGTTCTAGGGTTAACTGAAGAGCTTAAAATCTATGCTTATGCTACTAATAATCATTTCTATATCACTGCAAGATGTATGCAGCACTGGTACACATCATATGCAGGTACTTTCTCTGTCCCCAGAGGGCTCACAATCTAAGTTTTTGAACCTGAGGCAACGGAGGGTTAAGTGATTTGCCCAAATTCACAAGGAGCTGCAGTGGGAATGCTTACAAACGTCTAGCACGGGTCAAAACAGCCAATGCGGAATAAATCTCACTAACTGCTTAGCAAAGGATGTGGCAGGGCCTGGACTAGGTATGGGTGGAGATGACACGGACTGCACACCGCAGTGAGCGCATAGTAGATAGCACTGGCAAATGTACGGTTAAGATAGGTTCACTTAACGCCCTTTCAATAGGTGGCATCAGATGTATCTGAGCCCACACCATCTGAAAGTAAGGTACATTATACAGTTTATCTGCGGAAAATGCAGGAGGAATGGTGGCCACACCCCCGAACGTCACCACAAAGCCTCTGCATTTAAGGTGGTTTACTTTTGGCTGTTAATCTGCATTATGTGCAAACACCTAATGCTTTTCAATAAACACATCTTTAAGATACCTTGCTATAAGAGGCAATTTAAAATAAAAATCAGTGAGTGCTAGCTCTAGAGATAATTCCTGCTTGGAAAAAAATATCTTTTCTTCTGGCCTTGGATCCTTATCTTAACTCTCTCAGTAATTATTTTCATTGCACAATATTGTGCCCAATTAATTTCTGTGCTAACACCAATTAAAAAGGGAGATTAGCCTCGGCAAACCACTAGTGTTGCTAAACAAATATGGCAAAGCTAGGCTTATATTATGAAAACAGTAACTTTAAAACAACCTTCTTAAAAAAAGGACAAAGAGACCTCAGTGGCATCCATTACACAGAATCAGTGTCTTATACATGGTCACTTTTGACATTCATTGATCATAAACTTTCCATTACATTTTTCTTCTTATTTAACATTACGCGATTCAAATCTCTTAAATTGAGACACACTATTTTTGCAAAAGATTTTTTTTCACAAAGAGCATAATTAGCACTTATCTTCAACCCAACAGAGGCCTGCCATTTCACCCTCTAGCTTCATCAGGGGTTGTCTTAACAGCTCCCTCTCATTTATGAAAAATCATTGCTCTGCTTACTCAAATGTGTTGCCCCTTTGCTAAGATTTGGTCTAAATGTTATACGAGGTCATCACATGAAAGTACTTTGTAAAAGCTGGAGAGAGAAATGTATTTTTTTTCATTTGGAAATGCACGGCAATTCTACAAATATAGCTGTAGATTTTTTTTTTTTAAACTGTGTTCACCATCCTCTGCTGTGATTGCTGCCTGCTACGTTGTGTGTCCTTTTTTGAATAGGAGAGTGTGTTTCCCTGTGATTGCTGGTGGTTCCTAGTGGATTCTTGTCAGCGAGATAAATGCCCCTGCATAAGTTTGTCTACACTGCGTTATTCCTGATGAAGCCCAGAAGCGGGTGAAACGATATGGGCCCCATTGAACACAATTAAGCAGTTGGAATGAGGGGTGATTAAGCCAGCTAAGGAAAGCTAAGTTATTTTATGCTATAGCTGTGCTTTTGGAAATATTTGATTCTCAGTGAAAATGTTTGCATTATCAAAAAATTCTGATTGTAAGCATGTGAGATTACTTTTCTTACCCAATGAAAGAGATTAGACCACGGACACCAAAATCTTATATAGATAACAGGTCTTGTTGGTCAGACCTTGGTTTCTGAGGGTAATTCTCATGCTTTCAAGTATTGTATGCCTTTTTATGACCTTTTGGGATTGAATTTGGCTGTTTATTTTTTTTTTTTATTAGTTTACGCAGCTTAGATCAACAGCTCATACTGTTACTTATCTATTAGCTTTCCCCGTGGTTTCCCAAACTGTCCCGATATTCTTCTACCATTCCAAAACAGTTATCTTACATCTGCTGTGCTAGGTCAACTGAACATTTTTCATCTTCCCACCTTCCACCAGTAAAAATTTTCAAAAGCAATTCAGAACCACTTAGCCCCTGGTTTCTTGTTGAGAGCACACAGCTTAACAGTGAGGTACATTGAGAACTATCCTTGCATTTAATCTGTTACAGGAAATATTTAGCTTGGACCCCCCCCCCCCCCCACCCCCCCACCCTTCTCATACCTCCTGGTCGCAAAGAACTGGAAACCAGGTGCCACCTTAATACAGTCTCCCCACCCTGGGATCAACAGCTCTCCATTCTCCAGCAAAGGAATCAGCACCGAGATCTACAACAGAAAAGAAAAGCTGAGCACACAAGTAATCCTAAAGGATAATGGTTATAACAAGAGGTAATGAAGCTAAATTGTATAAGGCAATAACTTTCCCCTTCCATCCAAAATGGCTCTCTCATTTTCTTGCTAAGTTCCTATATTATGAACTTTATGAAATCTACCCTTACCAGAAACAAAAGAACCATTTCTTCAAAGAAAGGACTAAATACTATGGTTACCATGTTAATCTACTTGAATGTATGGAAATAAACACTAATCATCAAAAGATACATAAAATGGTTTATTGGACTAGCAATTTTTGAATAGCTTTCAAGAGCTGATACCCTTCCTCAGGCCAAGACAGAATGAGTAAAGATAGTGAATGATACATACCTGTAGCAGGTGTTCTCCGAGGACAGCAGGCTGATTGTTCTCACGACTGGGTGATGTCCGCGGCAGCCCCCACCAACCGGAAAAAAGCTTCGCGGGACGGTCGGCACGCAGGGCACGCCCACCGCGCATGCGCGGCCGTCTTCCCGCCCGTGCGCGACCGCTCCCGCCAGTTGAATGACTAGCAAAAGATGAAACACACAACTCCAAAGGGGAGGAGGGAGGGTAGGTGAGAACAATCAGCCTGCTGTCCTCAGAGAACACCTGCTACAGGTATGTATCATTCACTTTCTCCGAGGACAAGCAGGCTGCTTGTTCTCACGACTGGGGTATCCCTAGCTCTCAGGCTCACTCAAAACAAGAACCCAGGTCAATTGAACCTCGCAACGGCGAGGGTACAACAGAAATTGACCTACGAAGAACAACTAACTGAGAGTGCAGCCTGACCAGAATAAATTCGGGTCCTGGAGGGTGGAGTTGGATTTACACCCCAAACAGATTCTGCAGCACCGACTGCCCGAACCGACTGTCGCGTCGGGTATCCTGCTGGAAGCAGTAATGAGATGTGAATGTGTGGACAGATGACCACGTCGCAGCCTTGCAGATCTCTTCAATAGTGGCTGACTTCAAGTGGGCCACCGACGCTGCCATGGCTCTGACACTATGAGCCGTGACATGACCCTCAAGAGTCAGCCCAGCCTGGGCGTAAGTGAAGGAAATGCAATCTGCTAGCCAATTGGAGATGGTGCGTTTCCCGACAGCGACCCCTAGCCTGTTAGGGTCGAAAGAAATAAACAATTGGGCGGACTGTCTGTTGGGCTGTGTCCGCTCCAAGTAGAAGGCCAATGCTCTCTTGCAGTCCAATGTGTGCAACTGACGTTCAGCAGGGCGGGTATGCGGCCTGGGAAAGAATGTTGGCAAGACAATTGACTGGTTAAGATGGAACTCCGACACCACCTTCGGCAGGAACTTTGGGTGGGTACGGAGCACTACTCTGTTGTGATGAAATTTGGTATATGGAGCATGAGCTACTAGGGCTTGAAGCTCACTGACCCTACGAGCGGAAGTAACTGCCACCAAGAAAATGACCTTCCAGGTCAAGTACTTCAGATGGCAGGTATTCAGTGGCTCAAAAGGAGGTTTCATCAGCTGGGTGAGGACGACGTTGAGATCCCATGACACAGTAGGAGGCTTGATAGGGGGCTTTGACAAAAGCAAGCCTCTCATGAATCGAACGACTAAAGGCTCTCCAGAGATGGCTTTACCTTCCACACGATAATGGTAAGCACTAATCGCACTAAGGTGATTCCTTACTGAGTTGGTCTTGAGGCCAGACTCTGATAAGTGCAGAAGGTATTCAAGCAGGTTCTGTGCAGGGCAAGAACGAGGTTCTAGGGCCTTGCTCTCACACCACACGACAAACCTCCTCCACTTGAAAAAGTAACTCTTTTAGTGGAATCCTTCCTAGAGGCAAGCAAGACCCGGGAGACACCCTCAGACAGACCCAACGCAGTGAAGTCTACGCCCTCAACATCCAGGCCGTGAGAGCCAGGGACTGAAGGTTGGGGTGCAGCAACGCTCCGTCGTTCTGCGAGATGAGAGTCGGAAAACACTCCAATCTCCACGGTTCCCCGGAGGACAACTCCAGAAGAAGAGGGAACCAGATCTGACGGGGCCAAAAGGGCGCTATCAGAATCATGGTGCCGCGGTCTTGCTTGAGCTTCAGTAAGGTCTTCCCCACCAAAGGTATGGGAGGATAAGCATACAGGAGGCCGGTCCCCCAATGGAGGAGAAAAGCGTCCGACGCTAGCCTGCCGTGTGCCTGAAGTCTGGAACAGAACAGAGGCAGCTTGTGGTTGGTCTGAGAGGCGAAAAGGTCCACCGAGGGGGTGCCCCACTCTCGGAAGATCTTGCGTACCACTCTGGCGTGGAGCGACCACTCGTGCGGTTGCATGACTCTGCTCAGTCTGTCGGCCAGACTGTTGTTTGCGTCTGCCAGGTACGTGGCTTGGAGGAGCATGCCGAACCGACACGCCCAACGCCACATCCCGACGGCCTCCTGACACAGGGGGCGAGATCCGGTGCCCCCCTGCTTGTTGACGTAATACATTGCAACCTGATTGTCTGTCCGAATTTGGATAATTTGGCAGGACAGCCGATCTCTGAAAGCCTTCAGTGCGTTCCAGATCGCTCGGAGCTCCAGGAGGTTGATCTGCAGATCCTTTTCCTGGAGGGACCACAGACCCTGGGTGTGAAGCCCATCGACATGAGCTCCCCACCCCAGGCGAGATGCATCCGTCGTCAACACTTTCGTGGGCTGTGGAATTTGAAATGGACGTCCCAGTGTCAAATTGGTCCGGATGGTCCACCAGAGCAGTGAAGTGCGGCAACTGGTGGAGAGGCGGATGACATCTTCTAGATTCCCGGTGGCTTGGAACCACTGGGAAGCTAGGGTCCATTGAGCAGATCTCATGTGAAGACGAGCCATGGGAGTCACATGAACTGTGGAGGCCATATGACCCAGAAGTCTCAACATCTGCCGAGCTGTGATCTGCTGAGACGCTCTGGTCTGCGAAGCCAGGGCCAGGAGATTGGTGGCCCTCGCTTCGGGAAGGTAGGCCTGAGCCGTCTGGGTATTCAGCAGAGCTCCTATGAATTCCAGAGACTGGGTTGGCTGGAGATGGGACTTTGGGTAATTTATCACAAACCCCAGCAGCTCCAGAAGCTGAATAGTGCACTGCATGGACCGGAGGGCTCCTGCCTCCGAGGTGTTCTTGACCAGCCAATCGTCGAGATATGGGAACACGTGCACTCCCAGCTTGCGTAGGTAGGCCGCTACCACCACGAGGCACTTGGTAAACACTCGTGGGGCAGAGGCGAGCCCAAAGGGCAGCACACAATACTGAAAGTGCCGTGCGCCCAGGCGGAATCTGAGATACTGTCTGTGAGCTGGCAGTATCGGTATGTGAGTATATGCGTCCTTTAAATCCAGGGAACATAGCCAATCGTTTTTCTGAATCATTGGCAGAAGGGTGCCCAAGGAAAGCATCCTGAACTTTTCTTTGACCAGGAATTTGTTCAGGCCTCTCAGGTCTAGGATGGGACGCATCCCCCCTGTTTTCTTTTCCACAAGGAAGTACCTGGAATAGAATCCCTGCCCGGGTGGTACGGGCTCGACCGCATTGGCGCTGAGAAGGGCGGAGAGTTCCTCTGCAAGTACCTGCTTGTGATGGGAGCTGAAAGACTGAGCTCCCGGAGGACAATTTGGAGGCAGGGAGGCCAAATTCAGGGCGTATCCGCACCGCACTATTTGGAGAACCCACTGGTCGGAGGTTATGAGAGGCCACCTTTGGTGAAAAAATTTTAACCTCCCTCCGACCGGCAGATCGTCCGGTACGGACACTTGTAGGGCGGCTATGTTCCCGTGGATCCAGTCAAAAGCCCGTCCCCGGCTTTTGCTGTGGAGGCGCAGGGGGCTGCTTAGGCGCACGCTGTTGACGAGAACGAGCGCGCTGGGGCTGTCCCTGTGCCTGACGAGGCCTTCGGGCCGGCTGGTTGTACCTACGCTTCGCAAAAGAATAGGGTGCAGCCTGCCGGGCCCGGGAAAAACGTCCACCTGTGGAGGTGGATGCTGAAGGCGCCCGGTGGGAGAGCTTGTCGAGAGCGGTTTCCCGCTGATGCAGTTGGTCCACCATCTGCTCGACCTTCTCACCAAAAATGTTATCCCCCCGGCAAGGGACGTCGGCCAGTCTCTGCTGGGTGCGGTTGTCCAGGTCAGAGGCACGCAGCCATGAGAGCCTGCGCATCACTATACCTTGGGCCGCAGCACGAGATGCCACGTCACAGGTGTCATAGATACCCCTGGACAGGAACTTTCTGCACGCCTTCAGCTGCCTGACCACCTCCTGATAAGGCCTGGACTGCTCCAGCGGGAGCTTCTCGACCAGGTCCGCCAGTTGCTGCACATAGGTCCGCATGTGAATGCTCATATAGAGCAGGTATGATTGGATGCGGGTCACGAGCATGGAGGATTGGTAGGCCTTCCTCCCAAACGAGTCCAGAGTGCGAGACTCCCGCCCCGGGGGCGCCGAGGCGGTATCCCTCGAACTCCGTGCCCTCTTGAGAGCAGAATCCACGACCGCTGAGTCATGGGGCAATTGTGGCCGCATTAGCTCTGGGTCGGAGTGGATCCTGTACTGGGACTCTGCTTTCTTGGGAATGGTGGGGTTAATTAATGGTCGCACCCAGTTCCGAAGCAGCGTCTCCTTAAGGACATTGTGCAGCGGCACCGTGGAGGACTCTCTAGGTGGTGATGGATAGTCGAGGACCTCGAGCATCTCGGCCCTCGGCTCTTCCACAGAGACCACGGGGAAGGGAATGCTAATAGACATATCCCGCACAAAGGAGGCAAAGGAGAGACTCTCGGGAGGTGAGAGTTTCCTCTCCGGTGAAGGCGTGGGGTCCGAGGGAAGGCCCGTAGACTCCTCTGAGGAGAAATATCTAGGGTCCTCCTCTTCCCCCCACGAGTCCTCATCCTCGGTGTCGGACATAAGCTCATGTAGCTGAGTCCTGAACCGGGCCCGGCTCGACGTCAAGGCACCAAGGTCTCGGTGTCGTCGAGCGGTGGACTCCCGCGCCGGCGGGGACGGAGCTCCCTCCATCGACGGGGACTCCACCTGCGTGGCGGTCGAGACCGGCACCGCAAACGGCGGCGGTGTCGACGGCCCCGGCGCCGGGCTAGAGCTCGCCGGCGCCACAGTCATCGGCGCCGAGGGCGCAAGCACCCCCGGCGCCGGCACAGCCTGGCGCATCAGCCCTTCCAGGATCCCCGGAAGGATGGCTCTGAGGCACTCGTCCAGGCCCGCTGCCGGGAAAGGCGGTGGGGCCGGTAGGGGTGTCGGCGCCAGAAGCTGCTGGGGGCCAGGAGACGGCACCGAGGTGCCGGAACCCCGACGCGTCGGTACCTCCACAACCGACGGAGACCTCTCCTCTCGACGATGACGCTTCGGCGTCGCCTCCTCTCCGATATCCGGATGCACCGAGGGCGACCGGTGACGACGCTTCTTATCTTTCTTACGATGCCCGTCACCGGCGCCGGAAGGCATGGAGGAGGAGGAGGTCGATCCCCCTCGGTCTCGAGGTACCGGGTCAGACAGGGTTCGGTCCCGTGGCCCACAAGCTGAGGGAGTGACCGGGGCCGACTGCCCACGCGGCCTCTCACCCCCACTCTCACTGGAGGACCGGCGGGCCGACGGGACCTGTTCTCCTGGGGTCGCTGCCATCGGTGCCGATGTCTCGGGCATCGATACCGGTACCGAAGGGCCGGGCGTCGATACCGATGCCTTCGAGGTCGACGTCGAGGGGCCGGCGCAAGTTCCAAAAAGACGGTCCCGCAGAACTTGCCTCGCAACCTGAGTCCGTTTCCGGAGACCGAGACACAGAGAACATGACTTGATATTGTGCTCCGGCCCGAGGCACTGGAGGCACCAAGCGTGGGTGTCGGTCTGCGAGATCGGCCGGCCGCAGCGACCACACTTTTTAAATCCACTCGGGACCTTCGAGGACATCGACGTAAAAATCGCGTCGGCGAAGTCAAAGTCGTCAATGGTGGCTGAAATCACACCACGAAAAGGAAAACGACCGTGCGGCCACTAGGCCGCAACGCAGCGTCCCCGCTGAAAGCGAGGGAAAAAAGGGAGCGCGTGCTCCACACGCGCAGGGTTTCTTTTTTTTTTTTTTTTTCAAAAAGAAACCGGACGGTAACTAAACCTAAATAAACAAAGAAAAAGCACGATCGGCGTAAACGCGATCGAAAATCCGGCGGCTGAATCAGAGAGAGCGGCGGGGCACGACTCTCTCCAGACGCGGAAAAAAAGGAACTGGCGGGAGCGGTCGCGCACGGGCGGGAAGACGGCCGCGCATGCGCTGTGGGCGTGCCCTGCGTGCCGACCGTCCCGCGAAGCTTTTTTCCGGTTGGTGGGGGCTGCCGCGGACGTCACCCAGTCGTGAGAACAAGCAGCCTGCTTGTCCTCGGAGAATAGGACTATACAGCCATTAAAAATTGTAATTGTTCAATTAAAATTTTCAAATTGCATGAACTGGCCCTCCTAGCATTTCCTCCTACACAGTGCAAAATATAGGCAGCAGACAAATTCTCAAAACTGACATACTTCAGTCACTGAACTAATGGCTACTTTTACAAAGCCACACTATCAATTCCCACACGGCAAATGAGAGGTAGCCCATAGGAATTGAATGGGCTTCCTCTTATTTGCCACACCAAGAATCGGTAGCGCAGCTTTGTAAAAGAAGGCCTAAAAATTACAATTTTTTTCTTACCTTTGTCTGGCAATGTTAAGCTTTTTCTCTGTCTCTGTCTCTGGTTCTGCTGTCCTCTATCTTGCTCTGAACTCTTGTTTCCAGGGCCTCCTGTCTATTCACTATTTCTTCTCTCTCCTGACATATCCATCTTTCACATTCATCTTTCTTCCAGTTTCTGCCTCCTTTATGTATCTAGTTTCCATCTCTTCCCTTCCGTCAACATCATTTTCCTTCTCTTCCCTTCCTGACCATCCATGTACATTCCTCCTCTCCTGCCTCTATTTATGTCCAACATCTCCCTTCTATTCTTCTTCCATCCAGCACTACCCCCCTCTACCCCACACCATCCAGCATCAGCTCTCTTTGGCTTCCCTTTTTAGAGACCTCAATACTTCTCCTACCTCCTTCCCTGATCAGTTTTTTTGTTTCCAGTCCTTTCCCTCTCTCTCTCCTCCCACCATCCAGTATCATACAGTCTTTCACCCCTACCCCCCAAAATCTAGCATTGCCCATCTCTACCCCCTGCCGCCACCCACCACCATTGCTCATCTCTACCCACCCCACCCCTCCATCACCACCAGCATGGCTGGTCTCCCTCCCTTTCTTCTCCTCTCCTACACTCAATCGGTTTTGATTTCTCCTCTGGACCACTGGTTCTCGACTCTGCATTGCAGAAGCCACAGCTAATAGAAGATAGGCATGTGCGATACATTCCACTACGTTTGAGTGCAGCAAATCAGAGCCAGCAGTGGCACACATAGGGCAGTGCCGTCTGCTCCGGTCCGCAAGGGATTTAACAAGCTTCTTCCGTTTAGCAGTTTTATTTGGACTGAAATCTATTTTAATTGTTTGGACTGATCTTGACTATCCTTTTTGGAATTGGCTTAATTTTTCACCATATTATGCTGACGGAGAAGCAGGGGGTGGGGGTGTCCTTAACGCACAAAAAGCAGTTCTTATTGGTGTGGGGTCCTCCCCTTCCTCCCAGAGGCCGTAGCTTGATATTGAATATTTTAACTTTTTATGTATTTTTGTTTTTTAATAGGGGGGTTGGTGGTTGGACAGATGCCTATTGTCTTTACAGGGGGGAGGGCTATCAGACACAAAGCTCCTCTGTGCTTTTGTTGAATCAATGTACCCATCTTCTCAGTTTACTTGACTTCTTTTTATTGTTTGTTTGTTTATTGACTATATTGATAAACAGATTTAAACAAAAACGGAGCGGATATAGCACCGTTCACGGAAGAGTGTTTATGAACAACTTGAAAATCTAAAGGTGGACAAAGTCATAGGACCAGACGGGATCCATCCCAGAATATTGAGGGAGCTCAGAGAAGTTCGGGCAGGTCCTCTTAAAGATTTGTTTAATAAATCCTTGGAGACGGGGGAGGTTCCATGGGACTGGAGAATGGCGGATGTGGTCCCTCTTCACAAAAGTGGTGATAGGGAAGAAGCTGAAAGCTACAGGCCAGTAAGCCTCGCTTCGGTTATTGGAAAAGTAATGGAAGCGATGCTGAAGGAAAGGATAGTGAATTTCCTGGAAGCCAATAAGTTACAAGATCCGAGACAACATGGTTTTACCAAAGGTAAATCATGCCAAACAAATCTCATTGAATTCTTTGACTGGGTGACCAGGGAATTGAATCAAGGACATGCAATAGATGTAATCTACTTAGATTTCAGAAAAGCCTTTGACATGGTTCCTCACAGGAGGCTCTTGAATAAACTTGACAGGCTGAAGATAGGACCCAACATGGTGAACTGCATTAGGAACTGGTTGACGGACAGACACCATAGGGTGGTAGTTAATGGAATTCGCTCGGATGAGGGAAAGGTGAGTAGCGGAGTGCCTCAGGGATCGGTGCTGGGGCCACTTCTGTTCAATATATTTGTGCGCGACATTGCCAAAGGGTTAGAAGGTAAAGTTTGCCTTTTTGTGGATGATACCAAGATTTGTAACAAAGTGGACACCACGGAGGGAGTGAAAAACATGAAAAAGGATCTGTAGAAACTAGAAGAATAGTCTAATGTTTGGCAATTAAAACTCAATGAGAAGAAATGCAAAGTGATGCACTTAGGGAGTAGAAATCCACAGGAGACATATGTGTTAGGCAGTGAGATTCTGATATGCACAGGCAGGGAGAGGGATCTTAGGGTGATAGTATCTGAGGATCTGAAGGCGATGAAACAGTGTGACAAGGCGGTGGCCATAGCCAGAAGACTGCTAGGCTGTATAGAGAGAGGTGTGACCAGCAGAAGAAAGGAGGTGTTGATGCCCCTGTACAAGTTGTTGGTGAGGCCCCACTTGGAGTATTGTGTTCAGTTTTGTAGGCAGTATCTTGCTAAGGTTGTAAAAAGAATTAAGGCGGTGCAAAGAAAAGCTACAAAAATGGTATGGGATTTGCATCACAAGACATATAAGTAGAGACTTGCTGACTTGAACATGTGTACCCTGGAAGAATGGAGAAACAGGGGTGATATGATACAAACGTTCAAATATTTGAAAGGTATTAATCCGCAAACTAATCTTTTCTGGAGATGGGAAGACAGTAGAACTAGAGGACATGAAATGAGGTTGAAGTGGGGCAGACTTAAGAAAAATGTCAGGATGTATTTTTTCACAGACAGAGTGGTGGATACTTGGAATGCCCTCTCGCGGGAGGTGCTGGAGATGAAAACGGTAACGGAATTCAAAAAATGCATGGGATAAACAAAGGAATCCTGTTCAGAAGGAATGGATCCTCAGAAGCTTAGTGGAGATTGGGTGGCAGCACCGGTGGTTGGGAGGCAGGGCAAGTACTGGGCAGACGTCTATGGTCTATGCCCTGAAAATGGCAAGGATAAATCAAGGTCAGGTATACATATAAAGTAGAACATATGAGTTTATCTTGTTGGGCAGACTGGATGGACCGTACAGGTCTTTATCTGCCGTCATCTACTACGTTACTATGTTACTATGTATGTTACATGATATACAAGAAAAGAAATCCATTATTGAGAGAAATGGAAAATAGAAAGAAGAGCAGACAAAGGATAAGGAGGGAGGAGAAAAAATGCTAAATACCCAAGTTTGCATCACTATCAGGGAGATAGGGAGGAGTCAGCAATCATCATACACCACTCCATGAGTCAAAGCTATGGCCTGGATTTGTCTGCTCCAGCGTCAATCCCTGCACCCTCCTGTCCCCAAATGGCAGGAAGGGAGAAGCTAGATTAGGGAGCAAAATATAAAACTTTGATGTGCTCTGTTTCTGACTTATTCGTTCCACACTGCCGTAGAGGGGAGAGGTTTGTGCAGAAAGCACAAAGTGGCTTGAGAATAAGACTCAGATGCTTGCAATTCAAGATACTGTCCAATCATGGCAAAGGAAGGACTTCCAAGGCACACCACACCAGAGTCAAGAAGCACTACAGTAGATAAGTACATAAGTAATGCCATACTGGGAAAAGACCAAGGGTCCATCGAGCCCAGCATCCTGTCCACGACAGCGGCCAATCCAGGCCAAGGGCACCTGGCAAGCTTCCCAAACGTACAAACATTCTATACATGTTATTCCTGGAATTTTGGATTTTTCCAAGTCCGTTTAGTAGCGGTTTATGGACTTGTCCTTTAGGAAACCGTCCAACCCCTTTTTAAACTCTGCTAACCGCCTTCACCACTTTCTCCAGCAACGAATTCCAGAGTTTAATTACACGTTGGGTGAAGAAACATTTTCTCCGATTTGTTTTAAATTTACTACACTGTAGTTTCATTGCATGCCCCCTAGTCCTAGTATTTTTGGAAAGCGTGAACAGAAGCTTCACATCCACCTGTTCCACTCCACTCATTATTTTATATACCTCTATCATGTCTCCCCTCAGCCGTCTCTTCTCCAAGCTGTATAGCCCTAGCCTCCTTAGTCTTTCACTGTTTCTGTCATTTCTGCCCTCTTCTCTCCCCAAATTCAGTGAAAAAAATGTAATACTACATACCACATCAAGTGGCGCATAATCGATGTCCTCAAGAAGGATCCATTGGCCACTGGTTACAGCTTGCGTCAAGGTTCCTGGCTGCCACACAAACTCCCCTGGGATATCTGTACAACGATACATACCCAACAGTGTCTGGGAAAGAAAAAATAGAAAAGAAAATCACAGTTAAAAATAAAGATCCATTTCAAGGATATTATTATTCTCCCTAATTTAAATATTGGGAAAACTTGCACAAATTCGGATATTACAGCTCCCCCCCCCCCCCCCCACACACACACACACAAATAGAACTTGAAGGAGGGAAAGCGCGGGGTACAAATGTAACAAAAAAAAAAAAAAAAAAAACTTTATATTTGTCCAAAGCACCTAGCAGAAGATCACAACATCAGCCACATAGGGGCAATGATAGTGGCTTACCCCAGCCAGGATGGAAAGAGAAGCATTAGAGGTGAAATCTGAGGAGGAAAAAAAAATCTACAGCATACTGGGAACTGAGCTAAGGAGGAGTAAAAGAAAAAGAGGGAGCACAAGGGAGTGGGGAGAGCATAAAAGGAAGGGAGGCAAGATCTGGGGAAAGAGAGGAGAAGGACATTTTCAAGTTAACAACACAAAATATTTGGACACCACCAAAATAGGAAATGTCGATCTGTGATAAGACCTATTACATTATAAACCATAAAATTATACTGCTTTATCACTTTATCATCACCTCTCTCTCCTGTTTTCTTTTCCCCACCAGTCCCACCTCCTACCTTTTCTCTGAGACTATCATTGGAAAATTTTGATATTTCACTTAGTCTGATATTCTGTCATCTTTTGCTCATTTCAGACCTGAAATACTGGTTCTGCCTTTGAAAGCTAGACAGGCCCCATATTTACTGAACAGGGTCTTCCAGCTAAACAAATGCATAGAGTACAGTCCCTTTGGCATGTGGCTGCCAAATTGATTTGGGGGGGGGGGGGTGAGAAATATGTATTTATTGCTTTTTCGCTTAACAAAAATGCAAAGGTAACATACACAGCTTATGTCCCCTTTAGAAAGGAAATCTTTGGGGATAAGTGGTGTAACTATACTTGTGTGAGTTTGTGTGTATGTGTACTAATATTGCAGGCCCTTCTTAATAAGGGCCACCACATTAATACATAGATCAATCTAACATTTTAGGTTGCTTTAAAATACTGGCAGTTTGAAAGACAGGGTGTTGGTAGCTAACAAGCAATAATGTGAAAAGCAATATAAGCTATAACCAGTAGGGGGGGGGGGGGAGAATGAAGCCTACCATGCCTGAAACTGCTGATGCAGAAACTTATGCGAGTCTTCAGGACACTGAGGTCTGAAGGCTGAGATAAGAGAATGTAAGCCAAGCATAAGAGCTACCCATGGGTGGACACGTGCAAGATAACACAAGAAATAGAAACTGAGTAGCTATGGAAAATTTACAGTTTTTAAAAGAAAAGAAAAAGGGAACAGAATAAGGGGTGGGGGTTGACATACAATGCTTAGAACTAATGTAATAGTTTATAGATATGAAATTAATAACCAATGAAAAATTTAGGGGCAGAAACCTATGTTACAAGAGAAAGGAATATAAGCTGTAAAAGTTAAGGTATGTGTGTACCTGCTTGCTATAAGAGACACCCATTCTTGTAAGAATGTATTTTGAAATAATAAATTAAGACTTGCTTCACCAATTTGTTTTTGAAGTCCTTTCTTTGTATAGGTTCTCAGGTTATCTAGAACCTATTTCTAACAGGGGGCTCAAAGTTCAACCATGTTGACCCCATTTATGTCTGCATTACATTGGTTGCTGGTGCAAACGATAACAGAATTCAAAGCATTGACTTATTTTTTTAAGACACATGGATTGAGTCCAGGTTATCTGAATCCTAGGGTATCAATTTATCAGCTCATCAATGTCTTCGATGTTCACAGGAGCTTTTGATAGCCTTTCCATCTGCTAAGTCAAGCCAGCTGCTTAGTACAAAAAACAAGACTGTGTGGGCCCGGAACTTTGGAATGGCCTACTATCTTAAATCAGGGACATTGCACTATATATACCTTTTAGGAAAAAACCGAAGACATGGCTGTTTAAGAAATCTTTTTCCTATTAATGATTGCTGCTTTGATGTTTTTTTAATTTATGTATTTGACAACCTTGGTTACTGTATTAATCTTAAGGTTAATCCTGGATGTAACCTGCTTTGAACTTGACGGTTTAGCAAGATATTAAATTAAGAGTTGGCCCCAGGAGGAAAACCTGACAATAGGCCAAAAGCGGTCATGCTGAGAATGTTGGTCAAAGTACTTAAGTAAAACATGCATTTATTTTTACTTTTAATATTGAAGTACAGTGGGGAACATAATTTAGCTTAAGCAAAAAGAAAAGTTACTGCCTAATACAGTGGTTCCCAAACCTGGTTCTGGAGGCACCCTCAGGCAGCCAGGTATTCATGAGAGAGATTTGCATGCAGTGGAGGCAGTACATGCCAATCTTCCTCATGAATATTCAATGTGGATATCCTGAAAACCTGATTGCCTGAGGGTGCCTCCAGAACCAGGTTTGGGAACCACTGGCCTAATAAAATACTTTGAGTGAAAGAACCACGACTAAAACAAATACAACTACTGTATTTTTATCTCAACAACCTTATTGCTCTACAATTCAGTCCACTGTGCTTTCTGTAAACCTACATTTTGAAAATGGCTGTCGCTCATTATTAAGCCAGCACAGCTAAAAAGAAAAAAAAAAAAGGCTTTCAACAGCTACACTAGGAGTAAGTGGAGAGCTCAGTTTGATAAAAAGTTCCTTCAAATCAGGCCAGGATGCAATATTAGGGATATCTTCTGACTGGGTCTGCAGGTATTGATCAAGGAAATCTGTCTGAAATCACTTGACTTCCTTATAGCAAACAACGTTCAGCATCATCATCATTGTCATTATCATGAGAATGTCAAATAAGAAAAACCATATTGGGTCAGACCAATGGTCCATCTAGCCCAGTATCCTGTTTCCAACAGTGGCCAAGCCAGGTCACAAGTACCTAGCAGAAACTCAAATAGCAACATTCCATGCTACCAATCCCAGGGCACGCAGTGGCTTCTTCCCTATGTCTGTCTCAATAGCACACTATGGATTTTTCCTCCAGGAACTTGCCCAAACCTTTTTTTAAAACCCAGATACGCTAACCGCTGTTACCACATCTTCCAGCAAACAGTTAAAATAATGCTAATTTATCATCTGCATCTTGGTTTTCATCTCATCAACATGCTGTCCAATTACAGAGTCAGCTTTCATAAAGCCAGAATCTTTGTTCTAGAGGACAACTGAATTTCAGTTTCGAAAGCAGTCCAAAATCCGGGTTTGGATTTCTAACAAAAATGCCAGTGTGTTTTTGGCTGAAACTCTCCCCCTCCTCCCCTACAATCACTCTGTCCCAGCATTCCGCATGGGCCTACCTCAAGAAGCAAGCCCTGGTGGTCTAGTAGCCACTTTAGATGCAAGAACAAACCCCCCCTCATTCCAACCCCATACCATAAGAACATAAGAATAGCCATACTGGGTCAAATCAATGGTCCACCTAGCACAGTATCCTGCTTCCAACAGTGGCCAATCCAGGTAACCACATCCTCTGGCAGCGAGTTCCAGAGCTTAACTATTCTTTGAATGAAAAAAACTGCCTCCTATTTGTTTTAAAAGTATTTCCATGTAATTTCACGGAGTGTCCCCTGATCTTTGTACTTTTTGAAGTATGAAAAATCAATTCACTTCTACCCTTTCTACACCTCTCAGGACTTTAAGAACTCAATCATATCCCCCCATAGCCATCTTTTTCCCAACTTAAGAGCCCTAACCTCTTTAGCCTTTCCTCATATAGGAGGAGTTCCATCATCCCCTTTATCATTTTGGTCCCTCTTCTATGAACTTTTTCTAATTCTGCTATACTTTTTTTTTTTTTTTTGAGATGCAGCGACCAGAACTGAACACAATACTCAAGGTGAGATTACACCATGGAGTGATAGAGCCATTATAATATTACTGGTCTTATTTTGCATTCCTTTCCTAATAATTCCTAGCATCCTGTTTGCTATTTTGGCTGCCAACACACATTGGGTAAAAGATTTCAGCATATTATCTACAATGACACCTAGATCTTTTTCTTGGGTGCCAACTGCTACGATGGACCCTAGCATCGGGAAACTGATTCAGAATCTTCAATGTACATCACTTTGCATTTGTCCACGTTAAATTTCACCTGTCATCTGCATGCCCACTATTCCAGTTTCCTAAGGTCTTCCTGCAATTTTTCACAATCCTCATGTGTTTTGACAACTTTGAATAGTTTTGTATCACTCGCTGATCCGTTTACCAGATCATTTATAAAAATATTAAATAGCAACAATCCCAGTACAAATCCTGTGGCACTCAGGTGTGGGGGAGGGGGGGGAGAGAGATTGACCCAATGCCAGCACTGACCCGGAATTCTGTGGAGCAGAGAAATTCTGCACAAACTCTGCACTGTGCAGAATTCCCAGAGTAATTTTAACCATTTCCTAAAAACTCAAAACATTTGTTTCAGAATGCAACTCTAAGGCAAGCCTATTCTAAAATGCAGGGGTACTACAGAGAAAGCTCTTGCCCACTAACAAGTCTCTCATCATCTGCACAGAAGGGATGCTCAAAAGAAGAGTGCTGTTACGAGAGAATTTAACAGATATCAACAATGGATATACAACCATCCCTTAACATCAACTTTGAATAGAACACATTCTGACCTTCAGATTCCATTGCTCTGCCATAACTGAAGACAGTAGCAGCTGGAGGCAAGCAGACCATATATAAAAGCTAAGGGTCTCTTACCAAACCTCACTAGCAATCCCGGCATATGCCAACAAAGCCCATTCACTCTGAATGGGTGTCACTGGAATCGATAGCCCACTTTGGCAAAAGAGACCTTAAGATGGTGAAAGAACAACCTATTTAGGAAGTCCTAAAAGGAACAAACCAAATTTTATAAAGGTCATAGAAACTTATAAAACTGATTCCAAAAATGAGCTCCTACTTGGCACAAATACCGACATGCAAAATTTACACCTGCTCTGAAAATGATATAAAAAGGCTGCATTTTTATTAATATTTTAATTGTGATTAATTGTACAATTAAAGGGTTTTTTATTTATTGATTTATTTTGTATTTAGTTCCCACTACAGCTCCGTGGACTCTGGGCAAATAACTTAACCCTCCACTGCCCCAGGTACAAAATAAGTGCCTGTATATAATATGTAAACCGCTTTGATTGTAACCACAGAAAGGCAGTATATCAAATCCCATCCCCCTCCCTACAAAGCTTTCCCTCTGGTCCATCCCGCCTCTTCCAACATCACTTCCTGTTTCTTCATGGGCAGGACAGGTCAAAGGGTAAGCTTTGGGTTAGGCCACAGGCAGTGTAAGTACAATGCTGCCGGAGACCAACAGAAGACAATGAGGGGTGAGATGTTGGACCGCGGGTGGGGGAAAGAAGCTAGATCACAGCAAGGACAGGGGTTGGGAGTAGAAGAGAGCAGAACAGATGTTTGGAGAAGAAAGGAGACTCTGCAATGTGATTAATTTAAATTGTGATTAATAATTAATGCATTAATTGCAAAGATAACCACAATTGCTTGCAGCCCTAATAAATGTGTAGAACAAGAGACAAACCTTAAAAAAAAAAAAAAACCCAAACAGTCTATTTATAATCCAAAGCTCACAGAGATTCAAACATCTGTGCCAGACATGGCCATGTTTCGCCTGAAAAAAGGATGCATCGGGGGCAGAGTTACTAGAAAATCAAACAAAAATACATACATAAATATACTTAAAACCAAAAATCATCAGTGAGTTACATACAGAAATTAAAAAAAAAAAAACAATCTGGATCCACAGTGGACATTCTTTTTTTTTTTTTTTTTTTTTTATAATCCAGTGCCTCTAACGTTGTCTGATGAACCAGACATGGTGAAATCTGTATTTTCTCACCAGCTGCGTAAGCCAGACTCCCTCCTTTTTCAAGCTGTTACAACTGTCACTTTTTGTTACATTTAGTTCCATTTATTTATTGGTTATTTATTAATATATATGTGAAATTTTGATCCATAATTTTTGTTTTTTTTATTTCTGTATATAACTCTCTCAGTGATGATTTTTGAGTTTGTTCTTTTTAAGCTTTTTTATACGTGTTGATTCACCTTCTAGTAACTTTCCCCCTGACACAGCTTTTTTCCAGGCAAAACACAGCCATGTCAGAAACAGATGTTTGAATCTCTGGGAGCTTTTGATTAAAAATAAAGACTATTTGCTTTTTATAAGGTTTGCCTCTTGTTTCCATCCATCACGTTGGATTTAGTGGATCGCTTGCCTTGGTGCTTCCTCACTAATAAATGCGTGTACACATAGGCGTAGTTTGACTGTTTCATTTGGGGGGGGCAAAGAATGGGCGGAGCATATTAGCATATCATTTGCATATATACATATGCAAATGAATATGCTAATATGGAGGAAGGAAATGAAATTTACAGGCAAAATATCACAGATGCACATTTCAAAAAGCTGACATTTCAATTAATAAATTATGAATAAAATACTTTTATTTACCTTTGTTGTCTGATCATTTAGTTTTTCTATTTGCTTTGATCCCAGTGTCTTCTGTTTTATGCAGTGTCTTCTTTCCAGTAGGCTTCTCTCTGCTCCCCACCCTCCCAGTCCCATCCATCTCTTGCTCCTTCCCTCTGCTCCCCACCTCTCCCAGTCCCATCCATCTTCTGTTCACCATCCCTCCATCCCATCCATCTTCTGCTCCTTCCCTCTGCTGTGCCTGACCTCTCCCAATCCCATCCATCTCCTGGTCCATCCCTCTGCTCCCCACCCCTCGCAGTCCCATCCATCTCTTGCTCCTTCCCTCTGCTCCCCACCCCTGCCAGTCCAATCCATCTCTTGCTCCTTCCCTCTGCTCCCCACCTCTCCCAGTCCTATCCATCTTCTGTTCCTTCCCTCTGCTCACCATCCCATCCATCTTCCCTCTGCTCCCCCCCCCCCCCCCGCGAAGTCCAAGATGGTGACTCCGTTTACCCCCTCTCTTCCTCCCTCCCTCTGGCGCAGGCAGCAGTCTTTTCCAGCGTTCCTGGCAGCGGTAGCGATGTACACGCTGCCTTCGGTCTGCCCCGGAAGCCTTCTCTTCAAGTTCCTGTTCCCACCTATGTGGGAACAGGAACTTGAAGAGAAGGCTTCGGGGCAGAGCTGAAGGCAGCGTGTACATCGCTACCGCTGCCAGGAACGCTGGAAAAGACTGCTGCCTGCGCCGGAGGGAGGGAGGAAGAGAGAGGGGTAGATGGACACGCTCCTCTCCGTCCGCTTGGCTTCCCTGCCCTCTCTGTCTGCGTCCCGCCCAAAAGGAAATGACGTCAGAGGAAGGCGGGACGCAGATAGAGAGGGCAGGGAAGCCAAGCGGATGGAGAGGAGCGCGTGCCTGCATGTGGTTTTTTTTTTTTTTTTTTTTTAAACTAATGGCGCTGCGGCGCCTCGCGTCGTTTGGGGGGGCATTGCCCCCCCTCGCCCCCCCCCCAGTCTACGCCTATGCGTGTACACCAACATTTTGTAAACACATTTGTATCACACCTTTGCATCCACCCACCCAAGCTATATTCCCAGCGCAACTATATGAAGATCACAAAGTAGGTGAATCCTTTATAACGTTGCACAACTGCATTTAAAAAACCCCTTTCCTCTATGTAGAAAAGGCTTCACACATAGAAAAATCATTATAAACATTACCCTCTTCTGATATATGGTTAGAGAAATTAGCTTTTAGACAAGAACATGGCAGTTAAATTTTGAAGTCAACCCCTTTCCTCTTCCACCACCCTTCCAATTCATGCAGTACTCTATCTGCCCCTCTCATTTGATATCTGCTCATATTCTTACCTTACTGTCAGTCTGATCTCCAAGCTGCACTTTCAGAATGTCTGGTGGCCTTACTCTCCCTGTCACAGCTGCCAGGTACTCCACTAGAGCAGTTTTGCCACATCCTATAGGTCCTTCCAGCAGCACAGCATTTTGGAATGAGACTGCCATAGCAAGTCTCTGGAGATTTTTGCACGTAGACTCTACAAGAATAAGGTGGCTGATGCTCTCCTGTAAGGAAATATATCTGAGTTATAGCTGCTGCACAGTGAAGCTTTAAAGCACTTTCTTCCATCAATTTCTGTCTCAAAGGTTCTCAGCAGGCTAACCATCTGTACAAGTTGATTAATCTACTACTACTACTACTATTTAGCATTTCTAAAGCGCTACAAGGCATACGCAGCGCTGCACAAACATAGAAGAAAGACAGTCCCTGCTCAAAGAGCTTACAATCTAATAGACAAAAAATAAATAAAGTAAGCAAATCAAATCAATTAATGTGTACGGGAAGGAAGAGAGGAGGCTAGGTGGAGGCGAGTGGTTACATGTGGTTACGAGTCAAAAGCAATGTTAAAGAGGTGGGCTTTCAGTCTAGATTTAAAGGTGGCCAAGGATGGGGCAAGACGTAGGGGCTCAGGAAGTTGATTCCAGGCGTAGGGTGCAGCGAGACAGAAGGCACAAAGTCTGGAGTTGGCAGTAGTGGAGAAGGGAACAGATAAGAAGGATTTATCCATGGAGCAGAGTGCACGGGAAGGGGTGTAGGGAAGGACGAGTGTGGAGAGATACTAGGGAGCAGCAGAGTGAGTACATTTATAGGTTAGTAGAAGAAGTTTGAACAGGATGTGAAAACGGATAGGAAGCCAGTGAAGGGTCTTGAGGAGAGGGGTAGTATGAGTAAAGCGACCCTGGCAGAAGATGAGATAGGCAGCAGAGTTTTGAACCGACTGGAGAGGGGAGAGGTGACTAAGTGGGAGGCCAGCAAGAAGCAGATTGCAGTAGTCTAAACGAGAGGTGACACGGGTGTGGTGAGGGTTTTGGTAGAGTGCTCGGAAAGAAAGGGGCGGATTTTATGGATGTTGTAAAGAAAGAAACGACAGGTCTTGGCAATCTGCTGGATATGAGCAGAGAAGGAGAGAGAAGAGTCAAAGATGACCCCAAGGTTTCGAGCTGAGGAGACAGGGAGAATGAGAGAGCCATCAACAGAAATAGAAAATGGGGGGAGCGGGGAGGTGGGTTTGGGGGGGAATGTCCTCATAAGGTTTTGCTTATGTTATACTTTTTTTTTTTGTATGGATTAATGTGTTACGTACACAGAGTAGAATTTTTGTCTATCATTATTTCTGGTGTTTTATTGATACTGAAATGACATGGAATACAATTCAGCACTTGGTTGGTAGGACAACAAGCCAGCCAGCTTCTTAGTATTTCGCCTCCATTGGAAGTCTTACTTTTGAAGAAAACTAAGGCCACCAACATCTTTTGGATGCCTATAAGTTGCGGAATCGTCTAAATGGCCCAACTCTATGATATGCCACCCCTTCCCCCTGGAGAATGAGATACAGCCAGGCACCCTCGAGTTTGCTACAGGCCACACAGAGCCCTGGTTCCACCCTTATACCACATGTCATTGCAGGCTGTCCAAAAAGGAGATATGCCTTAAGAGGGGGAGCAATGCTGAAGTTCTGACAGAGCTTTACGGACATGGTGAGGCACTCACAAAAGAGTGAATCCAAAGGGGGTCACCTCCTTTAGACACTCTCTCACAAGTAAAATGGGAGGATTACTGTAAGGCTGGAGGCTGGCATGGGATTCTGCAGTTAGTGTTTGGCCACAAGAAGTAGTTTACTTAAATTAGTTTCCTCTCTCTCTGAAAGGGAAAAGAGAAACTATGCAGTGATATATACAACACATATATTCTTGTATTCCACAACAACTTAACACATTCTATGCGGATCCAGACAGCTACACAGGAGCGGGGATAGCGGGATTCCCGCAGGAATCCTGTGGGGATCCCCTCCAGGTCTGCGGGGATCCCACAGGGATGGGCCCAGGCACAGAAGAATCCCCGAGAAAGTGCCTTCCCTCACCTGAGCACAGGGTGTCCTCCCGCCACATACCTCTACTCTGATGGTCTAGTGGCTTCTGTAAATAATTGTCACAAATTGAATGCAGTGAAAAACAGGTTCAGGCTTCCTAAAGCAAACTAGGCCTGTAACTCTCAGACCTGATACTTCACTGAAGAAATGTGACAGCCTGATTAAGCTTGGCAGAGTTACAAAGTTGGCAAAGGGTTGTGTACAGCTGGACATAGGCATGCTGAGAAACTATAAAAAAAATAATTGGGACAGGTGCATTAAAGTTAAATTTAAGGATCAGCGAAGCTTGGAGATAAGGAAGTTGAAACTTGGTCATAATTGATGTATGTGCCAATTATGATGAAATTGCAGATGGCTCATAGGGATCTGTGGGACCAAAAAAGTACAAAAGGTCTGCTAACTAAGCATTACTTTGGAGAAGCCAATAACCTGTGAAGGCACGTCATCTGTCATGAAGTGCTGCTCTCCCCCACCTCTGAATGCCTGCATACTAGATGTACTGTGATGTCTTCCTATGTTAAGCTTGCCTTTGGTAATTATGAAATAAACTTAAGAAAACAAATCTAGAGTGTCCTTCTGATTCTTGAAGTTATTAGTGCCCAGGCTGTGTAGAACAGGCTGAGAATAGAAAAAAGGTCTAAGCAAATAATTTTGTTAAATTGATGGATACCCTATTACTTCCCCAACCAAAACTATCAATATTGTGGCTTCGTAGCCTTCCAACAGACTCTATAATAAACACTTCTTCGGAGCAGAAAAGATTGCCAACTCTTTCCCATCCGCTGCCATGGTGTTCATCCTCTCGTCTACAGTTTTTTTTAATGGCTGCCGAGACTTCCAACAGCGGAAGTCTTGTGAGGTCACCGCTGGAAGTCTCAGCAGCCATTTTTTTTTTTTTAAAGTGGAGATGAAAGGATCAGCACTACAGCAGCGGGCAGGGAAGTGGGGATCTTTCCTGCCCCGAAGAAGCCACTAGACCACCAGGGTGTCTTGAGGTATGTGCCAGGAGGGCACCCAGGGTCAGAGGTGAGGTGAAAGGATGGAGTCGGGATGATAAAAAATTAAAGCCATTTAGGTGAATCTCAGTTTTCCCGTCATCCGTCATTACTGTACACTCAAAGCAAGCAACCCTATGAGCTGCGGCATCCACATAATCGTTCTTTATTGTTGGTGGCATTTTTATTTTATCTCACTTATGTTTTCAAACATGCCGGCTTGTGCAGCATACAGATGTACACAGAGGAAGTATAACAGAATAACTTTTCTTTTTTTTTTAACTTTGAATTTTTATTGAAATAACATCTCAAACATAAGCCACTGGCTCCAGCACATGACAATGCAACAATTTAATTTTTATTTTAACATTATGCAACAGAATAACTTTTCATAGGTAGAGTAGCAATTTGTTATAAATCGTAATCTGTGTGTCATTTGGAGGTTTGGAGGGGCTGGTTATAGGGACACCCTAGCACTTATATTCGTGCAGAGATTTTTTTCTCCTGGTAAACGGTCATTAAAACAGACATCGTGTTTATGACATTTATATCTCACATTAAACATGAATTAGGTTTAAACATGGGAGCATTGAAAAACTTTATTTTTTTCCTGTGCCTACATTAAAAGAAAAAGATGGCACATGGGAACTTGCTCCTTTTGGTTTGTGGATTGCAATGGTATATTCTTAAAAGTGCACTTTTTTTATTACTACTTTTTCACAGAGAGGTATTGAATAATGAGGGAAGGGCTTCATTCATGCAGACGTTTTGTCCAGTGTCAGTCTAAATGTGCCAACATTGTAATTTCAGCACACTATTAGCCACCAAGTTCATACAAATTTAATTATATTCATTAGAATATTAATGTCAGACTGCTTGCTATGTGAATATTCTATAACTGTTTCATTATTGCTACCAGTTACTACTGAATAGGGGCATATGCTTTAAACTTTGTTTTAATTCATTTATCCAGTCCTTAAATGTACATAGTTTTGCTTTCTAACCCAAAGGTGAACCCTAAGGGTGGTTGAACAATTAGGTAGAAACTGTGTTGTTTCTGACTTTGTTTTGAAATTTGGAGTGATCTGTACATCTGCTCTCTTAGCAGAGTATGGAAGAAAATGTTACTTATACTAGCATTTTTACTGCTTATAGAAATCTGGCTTTCTTGGAGGGGGGGGGGGTCAAGGTGACTGCGGCACAGCAAGGGCTGGGCGGGCCAGGAGCTCGAATGGAAGAGATTACTTGCAGCGGGGACAGGTGGGGATGGGTTAGATTTCTATCCCTGTGCAACTCTCTATGCGGTTCACAATTAGAAATTCAGGTAGTCCATAAAGAACAACAACTAATATTGAGCAATAAATCAACACAATGAGAATTTTCTAAAAAGAAAAGCATTCAAAAATTTCCGAAATAAAGAACAAGTAGTAAGAGATCTAATCTGAGCTGGTCAAGCATTCCTAATTTGAGCTACTAAATATGTAAAGCTGACAGAAAACACTTTTATAATGAATGCCTCTTGGGTTAGTATACTGCAATAGTAAAGAATTTTTTTGATACCACTTACCTACCAATAAGTACACAAATATTGCCATACTGGGAAAGACCAAAGGTCCATCAAGCCCAGCAGCCTGTTTCCAACAGTGGCCAATCCAGGTCACAAGTACCTGGCAAGATCCCAAAAAAGTACAATGCATTTTATGCTGCTTATCCCAGAAATAAGCATTGGATTTTCCCAAAGTCCATTTTAATAATGGTCTATGGACTTTTCCTTTAGGAAGCCGTCCAAACGTTTTTAAACCCTGCTAACTGCCTTTACCAAATTCTCTGGCAACGAATTCCAGAGTTTAACTGCACGTTCAGTGACAAAAGATTTTCTCTGATTCTTTTTAAATTTACTATTTTGTAGCTTCATTGCATGCTCCCTAGTCTTAGCATTTTTAGAAACAGTAAACAAAAGATTCACATCTACCCGTTCAACTCACTCATTTTATAGACCTCTATCATATCTCCCCTCAGCCGTCTTTTCTCCAAGCTGAACAGCCCTAGCAGCTTCAGCCTTTCCTCAATGGGAAGTCGTCCCATCCCCTTTATCATTTTTGTTGCCCTTCTCTGTACCTTTTCTAATTCCACTATATCTTTTTTGAGATGTGGCAACCAGAATTTAATACAATATTCAAGGTGCAGTCACACCATGGAGTGAAACAAAGGCATTATAACGTCCTCAATTTTGTTTTCCATTCCTTTCCTAATACCACCTAACATTCTATTTGCACACTGAACAGAGGGTTTCAACATATCAACAGCGATGCCGAGATCCCTTTCTTGGTCAGCGACTTCTAATGTGGAACCTTGTATTACGTAGCTATAGTTCGGGTTCCTCTTTCCCACATGCATCACTTTGCACTTGCTCACATTAAATGTCATCTGCCATTTAGACACCCAGTCTCGTAAGGTCCTCTTGTAATTTTTCAAAATCCTTTCGCGATTTAACGACTTTTAATAACTTTGTATCATCAGCAAATTTAATTACCTCACTAGTTTCTCCCATCTCTAGATCATTTACAAATATATTAAAAAGCAATGGTCCCCGCACAGACCCCTGGGGAACCCTTCTCCATTGAGAATACTGACCATTTAACCCTACTCTTGTTTTCTATCCTTTAACCGGCTCACCTTTATCCACATGTTTATTCACCCCTTCAAAGAAATGTAGTAGATTGGTGAAGCAAGACTTCCCTTCACTAAATCCATGCTTTTGAATATGCTCTGTAATTCTGTTCTTTATAATAGTCTCTACCATTTTGCCCGGCACAGATATCAGGCTCGCTGGTCTATAATTTCCCAGATCCCCTCTGGAACCTTTTTTAAATAACGGCATTACATGGGCTCCCCTCCAATCTTCCAGTACCACATTCGATTTTAAAGATAAATTACATATTACTAACAATAGTTCCACCAGTTCATTTTTCAATCCTATCAGTACTCTGGGATGAATACCATCAGGTCCAGGAGATTTGCTGCTCTTCAATTTGTCAAATCGCCCCATTACATCCTCTAGGTTTATAGAGATTTTGTTCAGTTTCTCCGAGTCAACTATGAATACCATTTCTGGCACCGGTATCTCTCCCAAATCTTCCTCTGTGAAGACCAGAGCAAATAATTAATTTAAAATTTCTCAGTTATGGCTTTTTCTTCTCTGATTGCCCCCTTTACCCCTCGGTCATCTAGTGGTCCAACCGATTCTTTTGCCAGCTTCTTGCTTTTAATATAACTAAAAAAAAAGTTTTACTATGTGTTTTTGCCTTCAACACAATCTTTTTTTCAAAGTCCCTCTTTGCCTTCCTTATCAGCACTTTGCATTTGACTTGACATTCCTTATGCTGTTTCTTATTAATTTCAGTCGGTTCCTCCTTCCATTTTCTGAAAGATTTTCTTTTAGTTCTAATACCTGTTTGTCCACTGCAACTTTCTTCTTGCAGGCCTACAGCCTAATCTTCCTTCTACACAGGTGCATTCAAAATTCAGGTGCCTCACTTGCTTTCCTCCTACAACATTACAACCATATTATCCCTCTTCTCAAAGCTATACAATGGCTCCCATCTGCACGCACATTCAGTTTAAAACTACTCCTCCTAGAGAAACTTAGGGTGGTAGCAGCTATGAAAAAGATGACCGATAGATGTAGAGGGAGATTTAATCCCAATGCAGAGGAATGGATATATTTGGAGATAATCCTGGAGGAATCCTCAGAGATTAGGGTTGGATAATCAAAGAATGAAGGTGGGGAGGAGGGTGGAATGGGGGTTACTTGGGGGAAAAATGAGTTGTGGAAATTGTTGGAAAACAAAAAATGACGTTTGGAATGTTATGGGAGTCATGAGCTCCAGAAAGTTGTTAAATTGCTGGTTTAATAAAAATTTTATAAATTAAAAAAAACTCCTCCTCATCTCTGAGTGCATTCATTATACATTTTCATACACACACTTTTTTTTTTTTTCTCTCTTATTTTCCATTTTATCATCCTCCACAGGACTTTGCTCATCAGGCAAGTAGATTCTATAGATGCCCCTTTTCTCAATTCCAGACTGTACTTCTGGATCAACTCTTCAATGTCGCATTCGGCACCTAACCATTATACCTCTATTCAGGAAATCTAGACTGCCCCAACTTGACATTTCGTCCTTCAGATTGTAAGCTCCTTTGAACGTAACCCTAGTAGCGTTTTAGAAATGTTAAGTAGTAGTAGTAACTCACTTAGGTTGGTCTGTCTTGCTCCCTTCTCTGGGCATATCCAACTCCCACTGAGAGACCCTCCTCCAGAATTTGTTTTGCTGAGTCCCGTGCTCCAGTGCTAACCACTATGTTTCAAATCCAAAACAGCCTTAGCACATGGCTCCCAATCTACCTTACCATTGGGCTAGCAGGACCTTCCCTCATCAATTCAACCCACTAATAGCCAAGAGAAAAATGACTGTTGCTTACCTCATCTTTGGGTTTCAGCTGCTGCTTCGGTAACACAACTCCACAAACTGCAACTACACTGGAACAAAGATCTTCTGAGACAATCTGGTCCTGCTTATGTGGTAAGCTTTTTCTCCTGTGCCACAGGGTTATGTCTGGATTGGCTAGAACCAGGGACTTCTCAATATTCTGTGCATGTACTTCCTCTAGAAGCCTACAACATGGGGAAATAAAAACTCATGAAGCAGGGCCAGGCCAATAAACTGATGCAGCAGAGTTAATCCCCCCCCCCCCTACCTGTATCAACATAACATAGCAACCTGCAAACCTAGAATGGAAATGAAATTTCATTCTGGCTTTGTTTTTTTTTTTTTCTTTTAAACAAACCAGTCAAGTGAAACATCTTTCACTAAGTCAGGAGCTGGGTTTAAAGACAAAGTGTGGGCCTATGGCATATCCTACCTTCTCAGTTCCTCTTCAATGATATTTCAGATGTTTTGTCACCCACCCACCAGCATTCAGGTGGTGGACTGGTATTACACAAGTCTGCAGGAGAAGCTGAACAGGAAGCAGCAGCTTTTTTAATTTTTTTTTTAACTGACACCACCACAGAGCGCATTTTATCTGGAAATACCCCACTGAACACCAACAAAATCAATACAGACTTGTCTTATAAAAAATCAGCTTCTACATGCAGAATAAGGGGGAGGGGGGTAAAGAGTAATGGAATTTGATTTACTGCCTTCCTGTACTACAACCCAAGCAGTTTACGTTTATTAAATACAGGTACTTTCTCTGTCATTAGTGGTTTCATAATCTAAGTTTTTGTACCTGGGGCAATGGAAAGTTAAGTAACTTGCCCAGCGTCACAAGAACCCACAGTGGGAACTGAACCCAAATTCCCCAGGTTGTCAGCTCACTGCACCAACAATTAGGCTAAGCCTCTACTCCACAGGATACTTAGGCTCTGATAAGCAGCTGCAAACAATTGCACCCGAGATACTTGGGACTGCCTCAGAGCTCAATTTGCACTGGTATGTGCTTATTTCATCACGTGTGTATATCTCACAAATGCACCCAACCTCCCAACTAGGAATGCCCTCATATATACTGAATAAGAAATATTCACTATGTATCTGTAATATATTTTATGTACATATACATAAAACATTTTAAGTGCCTATTTCTGCAATTTTAGTACATCAAAAAAACCTCTCTTTTTAATTTTTAAAATGTTTACGTACAAGGCTTATAAGAAAATATACCTATCTAGTGTTTTTCTCCTTTTCAACTATTTTACAGAGACAATATGCCCCCCTCTGAAGTCCTTAGATGAAGTTTTAGACCCATAAAAAAGTCAGAACATGGATACTCTGGGCTGTTATAATGACACCCTTACGTGAGCCAACAGCTACAAATCAGGTGTTTCTGCAGCATAATGGGGTGATGGGGGGGCTAAGGAGGAGGAACATAGCATGCAGAACAAAAAAAAAAAAAAAAACACCAGACTGTTTGTAAATACTAGACTTACTTCAATTTGAAATATATTATCTCATCTGGACTGAGTATCTTCTTCAGGAATGTTAGTCGATGTTCATCATTCATACTTGTAACCACAGCCAAACAATTTGCAGTATACCTGGAAAAAAAATTAGAAAATCTGTACCATATTCAATTTCCCATAAAATGAAAATGCTCAATGTTACACACTGATCTCGGCAAGACCTGTGGCTCAGACTCCAGCATCTTTTGCTGTTTTGTTCTGTTTTTCTCAATGTAATCCTCACTCTTATTTAAAAAGTAATCTTTTCTCTCAGCTCTTCTATACACTGTCAACAATAATGTTCCCTCTAATGACCAGGTTGTGGTGAGCAAAAGTTTTCTCTGAAAGCAAAAATGCTGTTTCATTACCCTGTGAGCGCTATTCACTATTTGTAATATAACAATCGTTTCAATTCAATATTTTCATTGAAATAGCAAGTTTATTTAAACTGTTCAGGCACCACAAGAACATTAAAACAAACGTTTAGACTTTCGGATTAGGGCTGTCCATTTAACGCGTTAACACATTAAATGAGTAACTCGCGTTAAAAGTTTTGACAAGTTAACAGTATCGTCCCTCCCCCACTAGCCGACACCTTTCTTACCTCTCCCAGCACTGCACTCCAGCAGCCCCCTTCTCCTCTGCGGCTCCTTCTCCCTGCTCACCACTGCAGTGAAAACAGTGCTGCTTCTTACCCTGCTCGCAGCGTCTCTCTAACAGGAAGTTCTGTTTTCAGCACAGCCTGCAGCAGTGAGGAAGAGAGAGAAGGAGCCACAGAGGAGAGGGCAGCCGCTGGAGTACCGTGCTGGGAGAGGTAAGAAGAGGTGCCGAAGAAAGTTGCGACCATGGTGACAGCAGGGGACACGGGAGAAGCAGAAAAATACAGAACTATGCGGACCAAGGCGAGAGCAGGGCAGGAGGGACATGGGAGAAAGAGGAAGCAGAAAAAAAGACAAGAGAAAGATGCGGACTGTGGCTATGGAAGAAAGTGGAATCAGAAAAAAAGACGACATATGGTGATCATGAATAGAGGGAAGGAAGGAGATGGTGCCCACATAGGGGAAGGTTCCTGTAGAGTGGAAGGGAAGGGAAAAGGAAGAGATGGTGCCCATGGATGGAATGGGAGAAGGGAGCTGGGAGGAGATGGTGCACATTTGGACCACGCGATTAATTGTGCAATTAAAAGTGTACTGCCCTATTTCAGATATAATGTACGACTTCACTACAGAACCTAGAAGACATGAAGTGCACAGTTTTGCATTACCATTGTGGTGTCATGTCTCTAGCTCTTCAACAGCTCAGTTCAGCTCTCAGTGGATATTCCAGCTGGTTTTTTGCAAACTAAAATGCTTCCACTATATTTAAACAAAATTCTTCAAAGAAGTTCCTTATATTTAAGTTTATTAGATTCTTTTTATTTCATCTTTCTGTGGTACAACCAAAGCAGTTCACATATTACATACAGGTAATGCAATTAGGTGTCTAGTCACCAGTCCATCTGCACCTTTGGTTTCCTCGCCTTGCCTGTTTGAGCCCCATAGGAAAATGTGTGCTGGAGAAGAAGCTTATGGGGCTGTATAACCACAAAGTTGAGCAAGAACTATGATCAACAGGTACAAATGCAACAGCTTTAGCTCTCCACAGCCATCACTTAAAGAAATACAAACTGCAGCGTCCCCATCCCCTCCATTATGTATGGATGACCAAACAGCTGGAACCAGGAAGAGAATTAAATGTGATGTACTTAAGTTTTAGAAAACCTTTTCGCACAGTTCTACCCTAAAGTGACCAAGTTAGAAACCAGTTGAGCAGAAGGTGACAAAGGACAGTGGTAAATGGAGTTCACTCTGAAGGGATACTACCAGCAATATGCCACAAGATCAGTTCTTGGTCAGGTTCTTTTTAAAAAGTTTCAAAACAATATAGCTGTCTGATAAACTTTACTTCTTTGTGGATAATAACGAAATCTGAAATATAGTAAACATGAGGTGGGAACTAGAGAAGCTTCAAAAATGTTTCATAAGTAGAGAGGTGTGGTAGCCGTGTTAGTCCACTCTTAAAGGTTATCAATAGAAATCAAACAAAATAAAACATGGAAAAGAAAATAAGATGATACCTTTTTTATTGGACATAACTTAATACATTTCTTGATTAGCTTTCGAAGGTTGCCCTTCTTCGTCCTAAGAATGTTTCAGAATTTATCAGCTGAGATTTAAAGCTAAAATTACAGGATCATGCATTTGGGCTGCAAAAGCCCAAGGGAGCAGTACAGTATAGGGGATGAAGTACTTCTGTGCACAACAGAAGAGTAGGACTTATGAATGAGCATAAAATGATGATCTTAAGGTGGCCAAACAGGTAGAAAAGGCGGCAGCAAAAGCCAGGTTACCTGGGTGCATAGGGAGAAGAATGGCCAGGAGGAAAAATACAGAGACACCTTCATCTCCTCTGGTGAGACTATTTAAAATATTGTGTACAATTATAAGAACATACGAGTAGCCATACTGGGTCAGACCAATAGTCCATCTAGCCCAATATCCTGTTTTCTAAACAGTGGTCAAGCCAGGTCACAAGTACCTGGCAGAAACCCAAATCGTGGCAACACTACTACAAATCCCAGGGCATGTGTCTCTCAATAGCAGACTATGGACTTTTCCTCCAGGAATTTGTCCAAACCTGAAAAATGCAACTTCAACAAGATATAAACAGGATGGAGTCAGGTCAGATAGTATCAACTAGAATGGTCAGTGGTCTCTGTCATAAAGCATATGGGGACAAAGATCTCAATACGTGTAACTTGTAGAAAAGGCAGGTGAGGAAGGAGTAAGACATTTAAAAAAATCTGCATGGCATAAGTACACAGGAGACAGTTCTTTTTCACCTGAAAGGATATTATGGAATAAAGGGGCACAGGATGAAAGAGGACAGACTCAAGAGTAATCTAAAGAACCACTTCTTTGTGGAAAGGGAGAAACAGCCTCCTGATGGAGGTAATGAAGATGAAGACTAGCTAAATTCAAGGAACAATGGAACAAGCACACAGGATCTCAAAAGGATGCCCAGTCTTCCAATATCCTAAGGCCTTCCTGCAATATTTCACAGTCTGCATGCATTTCAACCAACCTTGAATACTTGTGTGTAATCTGCAAATTTCATTAACTCACTCGTCATTCCGATTTCCCTATCATTTATAAATATGTTAAATAGCACCAGTCCCGCTTTCTGTTGGTGTGCCTCAGGGTTCTGTCCTTGGACCCCTCCTCTTCTCCATCTATACTTCTTCCCTTGGTACCCTGATTTCATCCCATGGCTTCCAGTACCATCTTTACGCTGATGACTCTCAGATCTACTACATCTCCACCCCTGAAATCTCAACCTCGATCCAGGACAAAATCTCAGCCTGCTTGTCTGACATTGCTGCTTGGATGTCTCAACGCCATCTAAAGCTCAACATGACCAAAACGGAACTTCTCATTTTCCCCCTAAACCCACTCTTCCCCCTTTCTATATCTCTGTTAATGGCTCTCACATCCTCCCTGTCTCCTCGGCTCGTAACCTTGGAGTCATCTTTGATTCCTCTCTCTCCCTCTCTGCCCATATTCAACAGATCGCCAAAACCTGTCGCTTCTGTATCTACAATATTAGCAAAATCCGCCCCTTCCTTTCTGAATACGCTGCCAGAACCCTTATCCACACCCTTGTCGCCTCTCGCTTGAACTATTGCAATTTACTTCTCACTGGTCTTCTGATCAGCCATCTCTCTCCTCTCCAATCTGTCCAAAATTCTGCGGCACGACTTGTTTTCCGCCAGAATCATTATACCCACACTAGCCTGCTCCTCAAGTCACTTCACTGGCTCCCTGTCCACTTCCGCATTGTTTAAACTTCTCGTACTGACCTTTAAATGCATCCACTCTGCAGCCCCCCATTACCTCTCCGCTCTCATCTCTCCCTACATTCCTCCCCGTGAACTCCGCTCACTGGACAAGTCTCTCTTGTTGTCCTTCTCCTCCACTGCTAACTCCAGGCTTCGCTCCTTTTCTCTCACGGCACCTTATGCCTGGAATAGCCTTCCTGGACCTATATGTCTAGCTCCATCTCTACCTGTTTCCAAATCTATGCTGAAAACCCACCTTTTCACTGCTGCTTTTAGCTCCTAGCCACAATTGCCCTCCCCTTGTCCCTTCCTCCCTTCTCACCTATTACTTCCCTCACCCGTAACTGTCTTGTCTGTATTATTTAGATTGTAAGCTCTTTTGAGCAGGGACTGTCTCTTTGTATTAGGTGTTCAGCGCTGCGTGCGTCTGGTAGTGCTATACAAATGCTAATAATAATAGTGATCCCTGTAGGACTCCACTGTTCACCCTCCTCCATTGACAAAAATGACCACTTAACCCTACCCTCTGTTTTCTGTCCAATAACCAATTCCTACTCCACACCAGAACCTTGCCTCCTATCCCATGACTCTAATCTTCTCAGACGTCTCTCACGAATAACATTATCAAACGCTTTCTGAAAATCTGGATACAGTACATCATCCGGCTCACTTTTATCCACACGTTTATCCACACCTTCAAAGAAATGAAGCAAATTGGTGAGGCAAGACTTCCCTCGGCTGAACCCATGCTGACTCTGTTCCATTAAGTCATGTTTGTCTACGTGTTCCGTAATTTTATTTTTCTAACTGTTTCCACTATTTTGCCCAGCACCAATATCAGGTTCACCAGTCTATAGTTTCCCAGATCACCCCTAGAACCATTTTTAATAATCGGTGTCACATTGGCCTTACTCCAATTTTCAGGTACTAATGACAATTTTAACAACAGGTTACAGCAGATCATAAGTACATAAGTAGTGCCATACTGGGAAAGACCAAAGGTCCATCTAGCCCAGCATCCTGTCACCAACAGTGGCCAATCCAGGTCAAGGGCACCTGGCACGCTCCCCAAACGTAAAAACATTCCAGACAAGTTATACCTAAAAATGAGGAATTTTTCCAGTCCATTTAATAGCGGTCTATGGACTTGTCCTTTAGGAATCTATCTAACCCCTTTTTAAACTCCGTCAAGCTAACCGCCCGTACCACGTTCTCCGGCAATGAATTCCAGAGTCTAATTACACGTTGGGTGAAGAAAAATTTTCTCCGATTCGTTTTAAATTTACCACACTGTAGCTTCAACTCATGCCCTCTAGTCCTAGTATTTTTGGATAGCGTGAACAGTCGCTTCACATCCACCCGATCCATTCCACTCATTATTTTATACACTTCTATCATATCTCCCCTCAGCCGTCTCTTCTCCAAGCTGAAAAGCCCTAGCCTTCTCAGCCTCTCTTCATAGGAAAGTCGTCCCATCCCCACTATCATTTTCGTCGCCCTTCGCTGTACCTTTTCCAATTCTACTATATCTTTTTTGAGATACGGAGACCAGTACTGAACACAATACTCCAGGTGCGGTCGCACCATGGAGCGATACAACGGCATTATAACATCCGCACACCTGGACTCCATACCCTTCCTAATAACACCCAACATTCTATTCGCTTTCCTAGCCGCAGCAGCACACTGAGCAGAAGGTTTCAGCGTATCATCGACGACGACACCCAGATCCCTTTCTTGATCCGTAACTCCTAACGCGGAACCTTGCAATACGTAGCTATAATTCGGGTTCCTCTTACCCACATGCATCACTTTGCACTTGTCAACATTGAACTTCATCTGCCACTTGCACGCCCATTCTCCCAGTCTCGCAAGGTCCTCCTGTAATCGTTCACATTCCTCCTGCGACTTGACGACCCTGAATAATTTTGTGTCATCGGCGAATTTAATTACCTCACTAGTTATTCCCATCTCTAGGTCATTTATAAATACATTAAAAAGCAACGGACCCAGCACAGACCCCTGCGGGACCCCACTAACTACCCTCCTCCACTGAGAATACTGGCCACGCAATCCTACTCTCTGCTTCCTATCTTTCAACCAGTTCTTAATCCATAATAATACCCTACCTCCGATTCCATGACTCTGCAATTTCTTCAGGAGTCTTTCGTGCGGCACTTTGTCAAACGCCTTCTGAAAATCCAGATATACAATATCAACCGGCTCCCCATTGTCCACATGTTTGCTTACCCCCTCAAAAAATGCATTAGATTGGTGAGGCAAGACTTCCCTTCACTAAATCCGTGCTGACTTTGTCTCATCAGTCCATGTTTTTGTATATGCTCTGCAATTTTATTCTTAATAATAGCCTCCACCATCTTGCCCGGCACCGACGTCAGACTCACCGGTCTATAATTTCCCGGATCTCCTCTGGAACCCTTCTTAAAAATCGGAGTAACATTGGCTACCCTCCAGTCTTCCGGTACTACACTCGATTTTAGGGACAGATTGCATATTTCTAACAGTAGCTCCGCAAGTTCATTTTTTAGTTCTATTAATACTCTGGGATGAATACCATCAGGTCCCGGTGATTTACTACTCTTCAGCTTGCTGAACTGACCCATTACATCCTCCAAGGTTACAGAGAATTTGTTTAGTTTCTCCGACTCCCCCGCTTCAAATATTCTTTCCGGCACCGGTGTCCCCCCCCCCAAATCCTCCTCGGTGAAGACCGAAGCAAAGAATTCATTTAATTTCTCCGCTACGGCTTTGTCCTCCTTGATCGCCCCTTTAACACCATTTTCGTCCAGCGGCCCAACCGACTCTTTGGCCGGTTTCCTGCTTTTAATGTATCTAAAAAAGTTTTTACTATGTATTTTTGCTTCCAACGCTAATTTCTTCTCAAAGTCCTTTTTTGCCCTCCTTATCTCCGCTTTGCATTTGGCTTGGCATTCCTTATGATCTATCCTGTTACTTTCAGTTGGTTCTCTTCTCCACTTTCTGAAGGATTGTTTTTTGGCTCTAATGATTTCCTTTATCTTACTGTTTAGCCACGCCGGCTGACGTTTAGTCTTTTTTCCCTTTTTTCTAATACGTGGAATATATTTGTCCTGAACCTCCAGGATGGTGTTTTTAAACAGCATCCACGCCTGATGCAAGTTTTTTACTCTGCGAGCTGCTCCTTTCAGTCTTTTTTTCACCATTTTTCTCATTTTGTCGTAATCAGCAATTTCATGCTTCAGTTCTTTGAGTACCCTTGGATGTATGCCATCCAGGCCAGTGATTTACTACTCTTTGTCAGTTTGGCTCAGTACATCTTCCAGGTTCACCAAGATTACTTTCAGTTCCTCCGCATCACCACCCTTGAAAACCATTTCCAGTACAGGCAGATCTCATATCTTCTTCCGTAAAGTCAGAAGCAAAGAATTCATTCAGCTCCTCCACTATGGCCTTGTCCTCCGAGTGCCCCTTTTGCTCCTTCGTGATCCAACAGTCTCACACATTTCCTCACAGGCTTTCTGCTTCTGATGTCCTTGAAAAATTTGTTACTGTGAGTTTTAGCCTCTGCGGTAAGTTCATATTCTCTTTTAGCCTTATTAATGCTTTGTATCTGACTTGCCAGTGTTTATGTTGCTGCTTGTTTTCTTCATTTGGGTCCTTTTTCCATTCTTTGAAGAACAATATTTTGGCTAATAACCTCTTTTACTTCACCTTTTAACCATGCTGGCTGTCGTTTTCTCTTCTTTCCAATTTTGCAAAGAGGTGGAATGCATCTGGTCTGGACTTCCAAGATAGTAAGTCTGAATAACGTCCACAGTGGTATTTCTGAATAACGTCCATGCCTGATTCAGTGTCCTAACCTTAGCAACCAATCCTTTTAGCTTCTTTTCAACCATTTTCCTCATTTTATTCTAGTTGCCCTTTCGAAAATTAAATACAGCTACAGTAGATTTCCTTTACAGGTTCAGCCCACATAGTAGCTCAAACTTTATCATGTTATGATCACTGTCTCCCAGAGCACCCAAAATCGCCAAATCTTGTACTATGCCCTGCACACCATTAAGGATTAGATCCAAAATGGCTCCCCCTCTCATCGGTTCCTGGACCAGTTGCTCCAAGAAGCAGTCATTTATTACATCTAGAAATTTTACCTCCATGGCACTCCCTGATATAATATTTATCCAGTCAATATCATGGAAATTGAAATCACCCATTATTATAGCGTTGCCCAATTTGTCAGCTTTCCTAATCTCTGTAAACATTTCTTCATCTATCTGTTCGTTCTGTCCCGACGTACGGTAGTACAGCACTACAAGAATACTCCTTCCCTTTACACATGGAATTTCTAGCTATAATGATACCATGTTGCTATTTGTTTCATGCAGAATGTTTCTTTTATTTGACTCAATTCCCTCTTTAACATATAGCGCACACCCCCTCCCCCCTCCAATTTGATCCTCTCTATCATTGTGTTACAATTTGTACCCTGTTAACCCAGTGTCCCATTGATTGCCCTCTTTCCACCAAGCCATATCTACCTCATTATTCAGTACTATATACTCTTAACGCCCATCTTATTTTTTGGGGCTTCTAGAATTTGTATACAGGCACTTCAAACTGTGCTTTTTTCCTTGATCTACAAGCTGCTTAGAAGTTGAAGGAGATAATGTGCATCCTTTGTCCTGCTTTCTCATATTTTTAAAGAAAATTTATCAAAATCACAAAATTTCAAAAATTATAAAAATTTAATGATCGATGAAGATTTGCAAAGTGTTGTTTTTGAAGACTGTGATAGCAACGTTGATGATCCTTATAGGAATTATCTGAAAATGGCAAAAATGCTGAACTTGATGCAAGACATTTGTGAAAGGTTATTGATTTAATCTATACTCTGTTGCTGCACTGCTGGAATGTGCTGAATTAACATTTATAATTGGGGGCTGTTATTTTTGATAGGTAATGGGGAAGCAGAAATAGGAGTATTTGAAAAACCTGACTCTCAAGATTGCTGGTCTTTCTCAGCTTACAGACACTCAGAATCTTAAAAGCAAGACTTTAGGACCTGCATAGAAATATCTTACGTGAGGGGACAGACAATACAATAAACACATTCATGCACATCAAATACATAAACATTTTATAGAACAAATAGAATGCTATATAAAGGGATCATGATTTGATGAACCAAGTAGGGTAGACTGAAGACTAACATAAGGAAGAATGATTCTCAGAAAAAGAACGACAGGCATTGAACAGCATTTCCCTGTAGACAGTGATGGCAAAAATGGTGCCTGAACTATGAGATATCAAGCAGTGAGCATGGTAATCACAGCAAGCAACTAAGATCTACAGAGTTTCAACAAGCAAAGAAAATTACCTGACTAAACTAAACTTGGTGGTCCTTCTTGCCTATCAAATTCTGTTTATAATTAAAACAGGGTACTTTCTGTACAAATTTAGGGCGTCTTTTACTAAGGCACGTGCATGTTTTTAGTGCGCTGAAACTGTGGGCGCGCTAAACATTAGAGACAGCCACAGGAATGCTAAAAACGTGAGTGCGCCTTAGTAAGAGACGCCCTAAGCTTCTTATTCTGCAATCATCTGCAGACAACTTTTGGGGAACACAGAGTGTTACAGATACCAGTTGCTAATTAACACATCACTAAGAAAATACCTTAAGCACATTAAATCATTTTTCTTTTTATACAGAATTTCCTCCTTGAAAGATTATATAGCATTGCACTTTCAAGTCAACATCTAAAAAATGGATAAAATAAAAATTAGGGTGCAGGCCCAAGGAGTAAAGTAAGGCAGCACCCACTTTCAGCAGAATCTCCCATCAGCCAAAAGAGATGCCAAGGGTTGTCTCGGTGGACCTGCCATCCCCTAACTTGGCACAGTGTAGATCCCTGTGTTTTATGCAGAGTGACCCAAGCTGTTGCTGGGGGTTGAGGGGGAATAGAGAGCTTGTGAAGAAAAATAAGGAGTAAGAATTCTAACAAATTACAGAAACAGAAATATGAGAAATTGAAACCTAAATTCCTTGGGTGTTCTAAGCAATTTGTTTTGCTACACAGTGGGTAGTGATAGCTGGATATTAGTAGGCAGGGGAATCCAAGCCAGTGTGTCCATATCACTGTAGTTAGGTCCCACGTTACTTATGGTATATGAATTCTATTGCATAAAATATCTGGCCTTTACTGCCCACAAATTGCAGACTATCAATTATCAACTGAAAATAAAGACACACCAGCGGACAGCAGTGTCATGGCTCCTGAGTAGTGGCAGGCACACACTCCAATCCCATAATTCACGCAATAAAGATGGTTCATGCTGCAGGAACCGGTACGCGGCTTCCATCAAGTCACGAAGTTTCATTCGCCTGCGCCCATAACGGATTGTGCTCGAGTCTGAACTCTCCAGAAAGAGTCTCTGGAATACTGGTGAAGAAACCTGAAAATATCGCAAGGCAAACCTGTAGAAGAGGTAAGAACACATCCAGAAAATATTGAGATACTCCCAATACATCACAGCAACGTGCCAGCAAGTGCAAGTGTGTTTTCACACCAAGCACAGGGCTGGCAATACACTTCCAATATAAAATACAAGCTAACATGTAGACAAGGACAAGCTAATATCTGCATGATATATGAGACGTCAACAAAAAAGAGGAACTCCCCCCCCCCCCCCCCAAAAAAAAAAAAAAAGTATGTGTAGGGACTAACTTATATTACACTACCCTAGTTAGAAGAGCATCAAATACAAATCCATACAATATAGGGATTTCTCTCTTCTGGGCACCAACTGATGGAATTCCATTCCTAATAAAATAAGATGGATCGCCAACTACTTGACTTTCAGTAAATCCTTAAAGGCCTTTCTCTTCACCAAGTTCCTACATTAACTGTAACTAATAAATGCTTAAACAGTATTGATTATTTACTATTGATTAAATCTCAATATGTTGTATATTCTTTACACACACTACAATTTGTATCCACAATATATTGTATGAACTCTGTTATTACTATTCATATTGTAAGCCACATTGAACTAAATAATATTTGGATAATGTGGGATATAAGCATCAATTAAATAAACTCCACAGCTGAGCAAACTGAAGCTAGTTACCCCAAATATTTGTTAGCAAACTAAGCAAAGCAGATCACAAATCCAAGAGGTATGTGAGAACAAAACAATCCTAACTTCCAGGGTTTGGTTTCACTCAATCTACTTTTGACTGATCATCTACTAATTACTTGACTGATTGTAAATGTAATTTCAATAATACATTTGAGTAAATAAAATCAACATTTAAAAAAAACCTGTTTGCCCAGACCTCGGAATTCAGTTCCTGGAACATTGTTGTGTATGTACATGCAAGAAAAAAAAATACTTTTGCTGAAGTTCTTTTCTTGCACAGTTCATGGGTGATTCTACCGTATGAAATCTAAGTAACAACAACTTCCAAAGGCAGTTTTCTTGGCAGATCTGCTTTTATATTGCAACCAAAAATAAAGGCAATTCTGATAGAACAAAGTGGAATCTAGGATTATTTCTTCCATTATGTTTAATATCTTTGACCTAGACCAACTGCCACCTGTGAAGTCTATTAAATCAAGCATTATAGAAATGACAAGTGGTAGAATGGCCCTTAAAAAGCTCAGCTGGAGTTAATCCTGCTGCATAGGATGACTAGGTCCAAGGAATCAACAATAAAAAGCATAATATCAATATACACAAAACATGACTGGGGGGAGGGGGGGCGGACATCAGGTCGCCTATATCCCTAAAACTTTTGGTAGAAAAGCCAATGATTTGATTACATAATATACCGCTTAGTACAAACTGCATTTTCAAGCGGTTTACAGTACAAAAGAAGTCAATAGGTGTTCAAATAAACCCAACAATACAATTATTTCATCAAATTAAATAAAATAAATCAGTCATCCCAGTCTAAAATGCTGCATTTCAGCCCTAGCACAGACCACAATGAGCTGTCAGCACTGCAGCTGGGCTCAAGGAGACAGAATGCAGCAGATACAGAGAAGTTGGAGGGAAGAAAGAAGCCAAGGGTATAAAAGCTTGAAGGAAGTTAGAAGCAAGAAGCCAAAAGCAGTGGAAACAAAGACTAAAAACATTAAGACAAAAAGAGGAACACACAAAAAAAGGAAAATACATCCCCTGCTCCTAAACATTCTTAGCTGGTACCCAAATGTTTTATTTAATTTATCCACCCTTGCACACACATTATATTACTCTGACTTTTTCCCAACTCCAGTAAATAACTGAGCAAATGCTCTTTACACCCCAGGCCCTTAATGGGACAGAGACACGGAGAAAGCTGCTACTCACGGAAGCACATCAGGATGACTCCCAATCAGTTTACTCATGGCCACACAATGTCTTTCATGTAAGTCATGATTTATTTGATTCCCTGCTTTGATGGCATCTGCATTCCTCTGCAGCAAATCCAGGAGTAGCGGACGAAGCTGACGGCCAATCAGTGAGGTGTATTCTTTGTCCAGCAATAGCTGTGCTAAGGCACCGAGGATATACTGACGGTCCTGAGATGTCCAGATCTGCAAAACATAATTTCAGTTTGGGTCACATCATTCTACTACTAAACTTCTACTCAACACATGTACTATTTTCCCCCATAAACTCTATCATCAATTCTCCCTAGGTAGAAAAAAAAAAGTGATTGGGAAAATTAGGTTCTTACCTTGGTAATTTCAGCTAGCTCCACTGCCTCTTCAGTATTTGAAGCTTCCAAAGCAGTATAACAAACCGCAATGGGAATAACGAACTTTCCTTACAGCGAACGATGGCCCCATAACAAGGGCATGAACTCAAAAGGATGGAATGAACACATCCTCCTGGAGGGAATAAACTCGTCCTCCTCTTTGTATTTATGGAGGGAATACACACATCCTCCTGGAGAGAATGAACTCAACCTCCTACACATGGAGGGAATGAACTCATCCTCCTATAAGTGAACAAGAATCCTGAAGACTGTTTTCCAACTTTCTCCCAAGGAAGGATTAGAACTTCAGGAAACAAGAACAGAACCTGAAAAAGATTCACAGCATACAGACAATCATACAGGGAGGGCTCATGGCTTCTTCTGCTATGACTAAAGGAAAGAAAATTACCAAGGTAAGAACCTAATTTTCCCTTCCTTGTCATCAAGCAGATGAAGCCATTACGTATGGGATGTATCAAAGCAATCCCTATATAGGGTGGGAAGTCACACCACGCGTTAGCATTTGTGCTCCAAAACGCGCATCCCTCCTAGCAGCCACATCCAGCCTGTAATGTCTGGCAAATAAGAGCTTCGAAGCCCATGTTGCTGCACTGCAAATCTCATGAAGAGAGAGTGCTCCAGTTTCAGCCCAAGAGGAAGAAATCGCTCTTGTAGAATGTGCCTTAAAGGCATCAGGCGGAGGCCGGCCGGCAAGCAGATAAGCGGAAAAGATAGCTTCTTTGAGCCAGCGGGCAATAGTGGCTTTAGACGCTGGAGACCCTCTGCGAGAACCTGATAGTAAAACAAACAAATGATCAGAGGTCCTGAAAGAATTAGTAACTCGCAGATACTGCAACAGAGTCCTGCGCACATCCAACAGGTGCAACTGCCCAAGGATTCTGGAAACTCCTCCTTAACAAAAGAGGGTAGAAAAATAGGCTGCTTTAGGTGAAACGCTGAAACCACCTTAGGCATGAAGGAAGGCACGGTACGAACCGTGACCCCAGACTCTGAAAATTGCAGAAATGGGTCTCGACAGGACAGCGCCTGGAGTTCTGACACCCGTCTCGCCGAACTAATGGCCACCAGAAAAATGGCCTTTAGTGTCAAATCTTTCTCTGAAGCTCGCCTTAGCGGCTCAAAGGAGAACCCTGCAGAGCCTTCAAAACTAGCCCAGGTTCCAAGCTGGACAAAGTGCCCGCATGGGAGGACGGAGCTGAAGCACCCTTCTAAGAAACCGGGCCACATGAGCAGCAAAAGACACGCCTGCAACCTTACCACGAATGGAGGCCAATGCTGCCACTTGCACCCGCAGGGAATTATAGGCCAAGCCTTTTTGTACACCATCCCGCAAAATGTCCAGAATCGGCGAGACAGGAGCCCGCATGGTGTGATCGCTTTGAAACACACCAAGCCTCAAACTGGCGCCAGATCCTGGCATAAGCCACAGAAGTGGACCGTTTGCGGGCCTGCAGGAGAGTGGAAATAACATTATTGGAATAGCCTTTGCCTCTCAATTGCGCCCTCTCAATGGCCATGCCGTAAGACCAAAACGGCAGGCGTCCTCCATGGCCACAGGTCCCTGCGACAACAGGTTCGTACCAGAAGTAAAGGAAGGGGAGCCTCCACTAGCATCTGTCGGAGGTCCGCACACCAAGGCCCCCTGGGCCAATCCGGGGCGATGAGAACCACTTCTCCTGGGTGAAGCCGAATCCGCAGGAGCACATGCCCTATCAAGGGCCACGGAAGGAACACCTACCAGAGGCCCAGAGGCCAGGGTTGAGCCAAGGCATCCAACCCGGCTGAGCGAGGATCTCGCCGTCTGCTGAAAAGCACGGGACTTTGGCAGTTGAGCTTGTCACCATAAGATCCATTACGGGCTTGCCCCATTTGGCACATATCTGCAGGAATACTTCGTCTGCCAGTTCCCACTCCGCTGGATCGATTCGATGCCTACTTAGATAATCGGCTTGCACGTTGCTCTGACCTGCAATGTGAGCTGCTGACAGAAACTGTAGATGCAGCTCGGCCCAGTGGTAAATCTGTTCGGCCTGCGCGGCCAGCACTCTGCACTGAGTGCCGCCTTGTCGGTTTATGTAGGCCACTGTTGTCGTGTTGTCCAACATCACTCTGACAGCCAATCCTTCCAGGGTCACTTGAAAGGCCAGAAGCGCCTGAAACACTGCTTTCAACTCTAGGCGATTGATGGACCACTCCGACTCGTCGGGTATCCAAAGACCCTGGGCATGCTTCCCCTTGCAATGTGTGCCCCAGCCCTTCAGGCTGGCATCTGTCACCACTAGGCACCAATCGGGGAGCGCCAGCGGCATTCCTCGCCGCAGCATGCTGTCTGAGAGCCACCACTCCATGTTGAGTCGGGCCGCAGGGAGCCAAGAGTCTGCATTGATAATCCTGAGATACTGGAGACCATCGCTGAAGCAGGGAATACTGCAGAGGTCTCAGGTGCGCTCTCGCCCAGGGCACCAAATCCAAGGTGGCCGTCATCGATCCCAACAGCTGGACAATGTCCCAAGCTCGCGGGTGAGAACAATCAGCCTGCTGTCCTTGGAGAACACCTGCTACAGGTATGTATCATTTGCTTTCTCCGAGGACAAGCAGGCTGCTTGTTCTCACGATTGGGGTATCCCTAGCTCTCAGGCTCACTCAAAACAAGAACCCAGGTGAATTGAACCTCGCAACGGTGAGGGCATAACAGAAATTGACCTACGAAGAACAACTAACAGAGTGCAGAATAAAATCGGGTCCTGGAGGGTGGAGTTGGATTCAAACCCCAAACAGATTCTGCAGCACCGACTGCCCAAACCGACTGTCGCGTCGGGTATCCTGCTGGAGGCAGTAATGAGATGTGAATGTATGGACAGATGACCCACGTCGCAGCCTTTGCAAATCTCTTCAATAGTGGCTGACTTCAAGTGGGCCACTGACGCTGCCATGGCTCTAACACTATGAGCCGTGACATGACCCTCAAGAGCCAGCCCAGCTTGGGCGTAAGTGAAGGAAATGCAATCTGCTAGCCAATTGGAGATGGTGCATTTCCCGACAGTGACCCCTTTCCTATTGGGGTCGAAAGAAATAAATAATTGGGCGGACTGTCTGTGGGGCTGTGTCCGCTCCAGATAGAAGGCCAACACTCGCTTGCAGTCCAATGTGTGCAACTGACGTTCAGCAAGGCGGGCATGTGGTCTGGGAAAGAATGTTGGCAAGACAATTGACTGGTTAAGATGGAACTCCGACACCACCTTTGGCAGGAACTTAGGGTGAGTGCGGAGGACTACTCTGTTATGATGAAATTTGGTATAAGGAGCATGACCTACCAGAGCTTGAAGCTCACTGACTCTACGAGCTGAAGTAACTGCCACCAAGGAAATGACCTTCCAGGTCAAGTACTTCAGATGGCAGGAATTCAGTGGCTCAAAAGGAGGTTTCATCAGCTGGGTGAGGACGACGTTGAGATCCCATAACACTGCAGGAGGCTTGACTGGGGGCCTTGACAAAAGCAAGCCTCTCATGAATCGAACGACTAAAGGCTCTCCAGAGATGGCTTTACCCTCTACACGATGATGGTAAGCACTAATCGCACTAAGGTGATTCCTTACTGAGTTGGTCTTGAAGATAGACTCTGATAAGTGCAGAAGGTATTCAAGCAGGTTCTGTGCAGGACAAGAACGAGGTTCTAGGGCCTTGCTCTCACACACCAACGACAACCTCCTCCACTTGAAAAAGTAACTCTTTTAGTGGAATCCTTTCTAGAGGCAAGCAAGACACACGGAAGACACCTCAGACAAACCCAACGAAACAAAATCTACGCCCTCAACATCCAGGCCGTGAGAGCCAGAGACTGAAGGTTGGGGTGCAGAAGCGCTCAGTCGTTCTGCGAAATGAGAGTCAGAAAACACTCCAATCTCCACGGTTCTTCAGAAGACAACTCCAGAAGTAGAGGGAACCAGATCTGATGGGGCCAAAAAGGCGCTATCAGAATCATGGTGCCGTGGTCTTGCTTGAGCTTCAGTAAGGTCTTCCCCACCAAAGGTATGGGAGGATAAGCATACAGGAGGCCGGTCCCCCAATGGAGGAGAAAGGCATCAGGCGCTAGTCTGCCGTATACCTGTAGTCTGGAACAAAACAGAGGCAGCTTGTGGTTGGCCTGGGAGGCGAAAAGGTCTACCGAGAGCGTGCCCCACTCTCGGAAGATCTTGCGTACCACTCTGGAATGGAGCGACCACTTATGCGGTGCATGACTCTGCTCAGTCTGTCAGCCAGACTGTTGTTTACACCTGCCAGGTATGTGGCTTGGAGAAGCATGCCGAACTGGCAGGCCCAACGCCACATCCCGACGGCTTCCTGACACAGGGGGCGAGATCCGGTGCCCCCCTGCTTGTTGATGTAATACATTGCAACCTGATTGTCCTGTCCGAATTTGGATGATTTGGCAGGACAGCCGATCTCTGAAGGCCTTCAGTGCGTTCCAGACCGCTCAGAGCACCAGGAGGTTGATCTGAAGATCTTGTTCCTGAGGGACCACAGCCCCTGGGTGTGGAGCCCATCGACATGAGCTCCCCACCCCAGGCGAGATGCATCCTTCGTCAGCACCTTCGTGGGCTGCGGAATTTTGGAATGGACGTCCCAGAGTCAAATTGGTCCAAATGGTCCACCAGTGCAGCGAATTGTGTCAAGTGAGGGACAGGCGGATGACATCTTCTAGATTCCCGGTAGCTTGACACCACTGGGAAGCTAGGGTCCATTGAGCAGGTCTCATGTGAAGGCGGGCCATGGGAGTCACATGAACCGTGGAGGCCATATGATCCAGGAGTCTCAACATCTGCCGAGCTGTGACTTGCTGGGACGCTCTGGTCTGGGAAGCGAGGGACAGGAGGTTGTGGGCCCTCGCTTCGGGGAAGAAAGGCCTGAGCCGTCTGTGAATTCAGCAGGAGCTCCTATGAATTCCAGAGATTGGCTGGCTGGAGATGGGACTTTGGGTAATTTATCACAAACCCCAGCAGCTCCAGGAGGTGAATAGTGCACTGCATGGACCGGAGAGCCCCTGCCTCCGAGGTGTTCTTGACAAGCCAATCGTCGAGAATACGGGAACACGTGCACTCCCAGCTTGCATAGATACGCCGCGACCACCACGAGGCACTTCGTGAACACCCGTGGGGCAGAGGCGAGCCCAAAGGGCAGCACACATACTGAAAGTGCCGTGTCCCCAGATGGAATCTGAGATACTGTCTGTGAGCTGGCAGTATCGGGATGTGAGTGTAAGCGTCCTTTAAATCCAGGGAACATAGCCAATCTTCTTTCTGAATCATTGGTAGAAGAGTGCCCAAGGAAAGCGATCCTGAACTTCATCTTTGAACCAGGTTATTTGTTCAGGCCTCTCAGGTCTGGGATGGGGCGCATCCCCCCTGTTTTCTTTTCCACAAGGAATACCTGGAATAGAATCCCTGCCCTTCCTGCCCGGGTGGCACGGGCTCGACCGCATTGGCGCTGAGAAGGGCGGAGAGTTCCTCTGCAAGTACCTGCCTGTGATGGGAGCTGAAGGATTGAGCTCCCGGTGGGCAATTTGGTGGAATAGAGGCCAAATTCAGGGTGTGCCCACACCGCACTATTTGGAGAACCCACTGGTCGGAGGTTATCAAGGCCACCTTTGGTGAAAAACTTTCAATCTCCCTCCGACCGGCAGGCCGGTCCGGCACGGACACTTTGATGGCGCTATGTTCCCATGGATCCAGTCCAAAAGCCCGTCCCTGACTTTTGCTGTGGAGGCGCAGGGGGCTGCTTGGGCGCACGCTGTTGACTGGGAACGAGCGCGCTGGGGACTGTCCCTGTGCCTGAGGAGGCCTTTGGGCCGGCTGGGTGTACCTGTGCTTGTTGTAGGCGTAGGGCGCAGCCTGCTGGCCCGGGAAAAAACGTCCACCTGCTGAGGTAGATGCTGAAGGCGCCCGGTGGGAGAGCTTGTCGAGAGTGGTTTCCCGCTGGTGTAGTTGGTCCACCAACTGCTCGACCTTCTCGCCAAAGATGTTATCGCCCCGGCAAGGGACATCCGCCAGTCGTTGCTGGGTGCGGTTGTCCAAGTCAGAGGCATGCAGCCAGGAGAGTCTGCGCATCACTGTACCTTGGGCCGCAGCTCGAGATGCCACATCACAGGTGTCATTGATACCCCTGGACAGGAACTTTCTGCACGCCTTCAGCTGCCTGACCACCTCCTGAAAGGGCCTGGACTGCTCCGGAGGGAGCTTGTCGACCAGGTCCGCCAGTTGCTTCACATTGTTCCGCATGTGAATGCTCGTGTAGAGCTAGTATGACTGGATGAGGGTCATGAGCATGGAAGATTGGTAGGCCTTCCTCCCAACGAGTCCAGAGTGCGAGACTCCCCGCCCCCGGGGGCCCCGAGGCGGTCATCCCTCGAACTCCGTGCTCTCTTGAGAGCAGAGTCCACGACCGCCGAGTCATGAGGCAATTGGAGCCGCATCAACTCTGGGTCAGAATGGATCCTGTATTGGGACTCCGCTTTCTTGGGGATGGTGGGGTCTTGAGGAGATGTGCAATGGCACCGTGGAAGACTCTCTAGGTGGTGATGGATAGTCGAGGACCTCGAGCATCTCAGCCCTCAGCTCATCCACAGAGACCACGGGGAAGGGAATGCAAATAGACATGTCCCTGAAGAAGGAGGCAAAGGAGAGGCTCTCAGGAGGCGAGAGCTTCCTCTCCGGTGAAAAAGTGGGGTCGGAGGGAAGGCCCTCAGACTCCTCTGAGGAAAAATATCTGGTGGTCCTCCTCCTCCCCCCACGAGGCCTCTTTCTCAGTGTCAGACATGAGCTCTTGCAGCTCAGACCTGAACCGGGCCCGTCTCGACTGGGAGGAACCATGTCCTCGATGATGGCGTCGAGCGGTGGACTCCCGCGCCGGTGGGGACGAAGCTCTCTCCATCGAAGTCGCTGGGGATTCCACCTGCATGGCGGTCGACACCGGTGCCGCAAGCGGCGTCGGAGGCCTCGGCATCGGGCTAGAGCACACCGGCTGCCTCCATCAACGGCACCGGGGCGCAAGCTCCCCCGGTGCTGGCAAAGCCTGGCGCATCAACCCTTCCAGAATCCCTGGAAGGATGGCTTGGAGGCACTCGTCAAGGCACCGCTGTCGGGGAAGGCAGGGGGGCCGGTGCGGGTGTCGGTGCCGGAAGCTGCTCGGGTCCAGGAGACAGTACCAAAGCACCCATGGACTGACGCAGCAACACCTCTTCGACCGAGGGGGAACGCTCCTCTCGGCACTGCCGCTTCCTCGGCGTCAAATAATCTCTGGAGGCTCCGTAGCTGGTAGTCCCGGGCGCCGTGTAGCGACCGATGACAGTGCTTTTTGGTTTTCTTTCGGTGCCCGTCATCGGCGCTCGGCGGTAGAGATGAAGAGGAGGTAGAACCCCCCCGGCCTCGAGGGATCGTGTCTGACAGGGTTCAGTCCCGCGATGGCCCTGGGTAGAGGAGTGGCCGGGGCCGATTGCCCGCAGCAGCCATTCTCACCCCCGCCGTTGCCGCAGACCGGCGGGCCAACGTACCGGTACTGAAGATCCGCCGTCGACACCAATGCCGTCGACATCGAGGGGCCGGCGCAAGTTCCAAAAAGACGGTCCCGAAGAACTTGCCCTCGCCACCCGTGTCCCGCTTCCACAAGCCGAGACACAAGGTGCACGTCTTGGTATTCTGCTCTGGCCCAATGGCACTGAGCACCAAGCGTGGGTATCGGTTTGCGAGATCTGCCGGCCGCACCGACCACACTTCTTGAATCCGCTCGGGACCTTCAAGGACATCGACGGAAAAATCACGTCAGCGAAGTCAAAGTCGTTGATGGTGGTGAAAAGCACACCCGAAAAAGAAAATGACCGAGCGGCCAAAAGACCGCGAGGCGCCCCCGTGGCTAAAAGACGACAAGGGGACAAACTTTTCTTTTTTTTTTTTACAGAAGAAAGAAAAAATACGCGTTCGAAAAGAGAAAAAAAACTCGCAGCTAGGCCGCAATCTGGTTTCCGGGGCTGACAGAGAGAGAGACGGTAACACGTCTCTAGCACGGAATAGAAAAAAACTGAGTGAGAACGGTCGCGCACGGGCGGGAAGACAGCCGCGCATGCGCGGTGGGCGTGCCCTGTGTGAGGGACCGCCCGCAAAGTTTTGTTCCGGTTGGTGGGGGCTGCCGTGGACGTCAACCCAGTCGTGAGAACAAGCAGCCTGCTTGTCCTTGGAGAACACCAAGTAAACCCTGGTGTAAATGCCTATGCCTAAATTAGGTGCAGACCGGGTGTATTCTATAACAATGTGCACAGATTTTAAAAACACCCACAACCCACCCATTCCACGCCCGTGCTCATGCCCTCTTTTCAACTATGTGACTTAGAATTTATGTGCAGCAGGTTATAGAATCTGCTTAAACAGTTCTGTGTATAAATTCTAATTAATGACAAATTAATGACAATAACTGCTTGTTAATTGGCAATTATCAGCGTTGATTGGCTTAATCAATTTGGTATGCACATTGTTATGCAATACACAGATTTCTGCGCTGAAATCTCAGCGCAATATATAGAATCCAGGGGTACATGGATAGATTATAAGCACATTAATTCACAATATGTCGAGGTCACGTGATGCTAGGCGACGGGGTGGACGCCGCTCGATAAAGCTCTGGGTCCCCTCGGGTAACAACTTCCCCTAGCGCCGTCGAAATCGATACAAACCCCAAAAAGAAAAGTAACAGCAGAAACCGGAATACTCACGCAATAAGTTGCTGTACAGCTAAGCGGCAAGCAGGTCGGAATGGCCGCGAAAACACCTCGGAGAGGGAGCCCGAAGCCGCGTGGGAGAAAACAAAATGGCGGAGGCCGGCGTGGTTGGCGAGTCCGTAAGCTCAGCTTGGGCGGCAGAAATAGCAGCCGAGGTCTCAGCACTGCTGGAAGTGTCGGTAGACAGAAAGCTTCAGAAAATATCAGACCAGCTTGGGCAGATGGATGATAAACTAGAAAGTCTGCGCACCGATTTAACGGGATTTCAACAGAGGGTGTCAGATGTAGAAGATCAGTGTCAGCAACATGAACTCCAACAAAATGAACTGAAAAATAGACTGGACAAGTTGGAAGCAAAAGTCGAAGATCTGGAGAACAGATCGCGGCGAAATAACCTAAGGCTGATCGGACTGCCAGAATCGATACGAGAGGTGGAATTGGCGGGATTTTTGGAATCATGGCTGCCCAAAGTGCTAAAGATGCCGAAGCTGGAGAAGGAGTTGAAAATAGAGAGAGCACACAGGCTGGGAAGAGCAGGACAGAGTGCAGAGAGACCGAGAGTGGTACTCTGTAAAATACTGAACTATGCGCATAAGCAAGAAATATTGAGGGAATGGAGATTAAAAGGAAAGATCTTATATGAAGACAGTAGTGTGCTCTGTTTTCAGGACTTTTCAACAGCAGTTGCAGCCCAGCGTAGACAATTTACTGAAGTATGCAAATGTCTCTACGCAAAAAAAGCCAGATTTGCTCTGATGTTTCCAGCAAAATTAAGAATACAGTATGAGGGCAGATGGCACGTTTTCAGCTCACACACAGAAGCTTCACAATTTGCCAATCAAATGCTGGAAAACGGGGGAGAAGAGAGTGAGCAGGCACAAGCGAGAGGTCAGAGGAATCCATGAAGAGAACAGCTTGCCAGGACAGGCTAAAATAACAGAAGAAGACAGCGGGAGACACAGTGGAATACCCAGGGTCAAAGGGAACTTGGACTTACATCAAAGATGGATGATAAAAACTCTGAGATAAGTAGGGACATTGAAGAAAACCAGGCTGAGCATTCAGGATCATCAGCTGGGTAAAGTATAAAGAAGAGTTAACAGTTTGTAGTTGTTTATAAGGTTGATAAGATTTGTAAAAAAAAATTGGTTACAACAGTTAAAAGTTTATGAAGAGAACAGATCAGCCAAAACAGGCTAAAATAATAAAAGAAGAAGACAGTGGGAGAGACAGTGGAGCACCCGGAGTCAAAGGGAACTTGGACTTAAATCAAGATAGTTGATAAACATTCTGAGCCAAGCAGAGACATTACCGAAAATACTCGGAGACAAAGAGAGCTTGGACTTAAATCAAGATAGGTAATAAAAGCTCTAGCCAAGAGAGACATTAGAGTATAATAAGCTGAGTGCTCAGGATCATAAGCTGAGTAAAGTAAAAAGAGGAGTTGAAAGTTTAAAATCGTTTATCAGGTTGATTATATCTGCTATTGGGAAATGTTGGTTAAATCTGTGACAAGCAAAAGAGACATAAAACAGGTAGCAAATTTGGGAAACAGTAGCACAACATGGAGGTCGGCGATGGGGGGACGAGGGGGGACAGGGGCGTGACCGGTTCTCTAGCGAGAACGGCAGCCTGGTCCTTCGGGAGCAGCAGGAAGGGAAGGGGACAGGGAAGGGAGGGAGGGAGGAGGGAGACAACAAGGGGTTTATATTTTTTGGCTCTTAAGTTTCCTTTTGTTTTAACCTTTTTTGCAGTTCATGTAACATTGAGAGGGCAAAGGCAGGAAATGGGTGGAGATGGCAAAGGGGGAGGCACCCAAGGGCTGGGGGGTGCATCCCCACCGATAAGAGATATGGAGCGAAGAAATGAAGATAAAAATGTGATATGGGGACGATTAAATTAGTCTCCTGGAATGTGGGGGGGATCTCATCACCCATCAAACGAACCAAAGTTTTGCAGGCCATGCAGCGGCACAAGGCAGACGTGGTCTTCCTCCAAGAAACACACTTAACAGCAGAGGAACATAGTAAATTTCAGAAAGGTTGGGTGGGGGAGGTGGTGGGGTCCCCGGCGAAGGGGAAAAAAGGGGGAGTGTTAATGTTGTTTAGAAAAGGATTGCAGATACAAATAAAGTCAGTCAGAAGAAGTGAGGAGGGCAGATATGTGCTGGCAGAAGTGGAATGTGGAAACAATAGGTACACTTTCTGTAATGTATACGCACCAAATACCTTTGATTACAAATTTTATAAGACACTAATAGAACTGCTGAGCCCCTTCCAGGAGAGCAATATAATACTTGGAGGAGATTTCAATCAGGTATATAACACCCAGATGGACAGGAGTAGCTCCGCGACCACACCACAGGGTAGTGAGGGCAGAGGCCTGCCCTTTCTCTGCTCGACTTTGGATTTAATCGATATATGGAGAGTACTCCACCCCACACATAGAGATTATACGCATGTATCCAGAGCGCACTTGACACAATCGCGCATTGATTACTTCTTAATTTCTAGGGGTCTCTTTACACATACACCAACAGCAGAAATAGGGCCATGTGAAATATCGGACCACTCACTCATATATATACAGATGCAGGTGTTTAGAAATTGGGGAGGAGGGAGTAATTGGAGATTCCCCTTTGAATTATACCGAGACCCACATTTTAAGGAATATATAGGGGGGAAGTGGAAGGAATTCGAGGAGCATAATAGGAGCCATCAACAGCAAACAAGTTTATATTGGGAAACAGCAAAAGTAGTAATGCGCGGGGAGATCATAGCATATAGGGCCCGAGCTAAGAAAATGAGGGATAAAGAAATCCTTCGTCTGGAAAAAGAGATTGTAGCTCGGAGGGTGCGATTCGGTGAGACAATAAAGGAGGAACAGAAAAGAGCACTATTAGCATCTCAAAGAGAGTTAAATGAATTACTACACCAGAGGGCAAGGAAATCACAAATGTACTATCAACACCAGCTCTTCCAGTATGGGAATAAGGCGGGAACTCTAATGAGCAGGTTAGTAAAGGGGCAGAGAGGGCCTAATAGGATCTTACAAATTAAAGATGGAAGAGGGCAGATAATCCGAGAGACAGAAGGGATCATCAGTAGATTCAGGGACTATTATAAGGCACTATATGAAAAACCGTCGGACATAATTCCGGATAGTGAGGTATATCTGGCAAATCAAGAGCTACCTAGGGTTTCAGAGCCGCAATTGGAAGCACTGAATAGACCTATAGAGGAAGGGGAGTTGATGTTGGCATTGCAGCAAAGTAAAATACATAAAGCGCCGGGACCAGACGGGTTTAGCATGGCCTTTTATAAACTAGTACAGGAACAAGTGACAAATCCATTAATTAACCTCTTTAATGAAATGATAACATCAGGCACTTTGTCAGATAGGCTAAATGAGGCGAAAGTAATAGTACTATTAAAACCCGGAAGGGATGAAAGGGAAGTGGGATCATATAGGCCAATATCTTTGTTGAACTGTGATATAAAAATCTATGCGAAGATATTGGCTAATAGGTTAGCAAGGTGCTCCCAGATTTGGTAGCCTCCCCTCAGGTAGGTTTTGTAAAAGGCAGGTCAGTGGCAAGTAATATAAGAGCACTATTGGCTTCCTTAGAGACAGTGGAGGTGCAGAAAAGGCCTTCTGTGCTGGTTAGTTTTGACGCAGAGAAGGCCTTTGACCGAGTGGTATGGAACTTTATGTTTGAGGTCTTGCGGAAAATGGGGATAGAGGGGGCATTTAGGAGAGCGGTGGGGGCACTGTACTCTAACCCACAGGCCTACATGTGGATAAACGGGGAGAGGTCGGAATTGTTCCCAATTAGGAGAGGAACTAGACAGGGGTGTCCTCTGTCGCCTCTACTATTTGTCTTGGTTCTAGACCCTCTGATCAGAGAAATTAGTGACCATCCAGAGGTGACGGGGGTAAAGTGGGGCCCGCAAGGGTTCAAAGTCTCGGCCTTCGCAGATGACATTTTAGTACACCTTACCCAGCCCAAGCGTTCTTTAGAGGCTTTATTAGAGCTCTTCCAGGAGTATGGAGATTTTTCAGGTTTCAAGATTAACTACTCAAAATCCTTGGCATTGACGACTAAAGATAGTGTGAGAAGGCTATGGGGAGGCACATTTCCTTTGAAATGGGCAGTGGAGTCTCTTCGATATTTAGGAGTGCGGATCACTATGCATACAACAGCCCTATACCAGACCAATATAACCAGGCTAGTAGACGCTATGAAGGAACAACTAGGGAGGTGGAAAGCTTTACCACTTACTTTACATGGGAGGATACACTTATTTAGAATGGTTGAGTTCCCAAGGTGGCTCTATACTTTTCAGGTATTACCCTTGAAGCTAAAGAATAAAGACCTGAATCGGATACATAAATACGTAAGGAAATTCGTATGGAGGGATTCCAAGCCAAAGCTTCCCTTGAAGACATTAATGGGCTCGTGGAGGGAAGGGGGGATGGGTCTTCCAGACCTCCGTCGTTACAATCAAGCTTGTTTGTTGAGACACTTGGGCGATTGGTTGTTAGATAGGCAGGATTTTACGCCTAGGAGTTTGGAACAGGAATACTTTAAGCCATATCATATATATTATTTGCGGAATGCCCTGGGACCGCTATACCTAGTCAGGTGGGCAACAGCGTGTTGCTAAGACCCATCAGAGAGATTTGGAAGGAATTAAATAGGAGTTGGGGGTTAGGGGCAGAGACATCAGATCTTTTGCCAATACAGGGTAACCCCCAATTTAAACCGGGCTCAGAAAATAAAGTGTTTCTTCGATGGGCAGAATTAGGTATTACAAGGTTAGAGCATGTCCTTGATTCTCAGGGAAAGTTATTGGGTCTGGGAGCCTTGGGAGTAGGTATAGATTACAGCCACACATTCGCATATGGGCAGCTAGCTCACTATGTTCGCTCATTGGATTCAGAACAGGTGGGTGGAAGACATGGGCGTAGAGTTAGAGAATTATATGGCTCCATCCCTGGGGAGAGGTTATCGGTCTCAGGGCTACAGAAAGCCCTATGGGAGTTGGGAGGAGGGAAGGAGACAGGCAAAATACAACAGAAGTGGGCGAGAGATTTGAAACAGCCTAATTTGCAAATTAACTTTCGGAAGCTAGTGTCACGAATACCCTCACTGTCAGGAAATGCAAATCTGAGAGAATGTCAATATAGAATTTTACACAGAGCATACATGGCCAAATCGCAGGTGTTCCATATGGGAGGGATCCCGGATCCTTTGTGCTCTAAGTGTCGGCAGGGAGAGGGCACGCTATTTCACTACTTATGGGACTGTTACAAAATAAAAAATTTTTGGAGGCAAATAGCTCAATATTTGGAAAAGGTGTTGCAGCATAAAATTCAGTTTTCCCCCTTGGGGGTCTTGTTAGATCAATATGAAACATTAGCAGTTCCGCAAAAAGGGGCTCGGCAGTTCATCCGCAAGGCTAGCATACTGGGAAAGAAGCTTATTATGAATGGCTGGATGACAGAGGAGCCGCCAGATTATTGGCACTGGAGAAACCGATTATATGACTTGCTTTTGCAGGAAAGAAGGGTGATGGGATCTTCCCCCAAGAGAAAAGGTGTTTTTGGGAATCTGGGAAATGTACATACAATCATTATCCTCAAGAGCCCGCAGTTTCCTGTTGAATAGACTGTAAAGAGGGAGATTTTTTTTTTTTTTTTTTTTTTTTATTTTAATATTTGTTCCTTGTGGGACCATAAGAGATTGGAATGAGGACGGTATTGAAAGAGGATGAATAGGTAATGGGAATTATGAATAAATGGAGAATTATGCATGGTCACAAATAAAATGTTGAACTATACAGCAGAGGGTTTAGGGAAGGGGAGGGGGGGCGGGGGGATAAAAGAAAAACTTCATTGACTGGAATGTTAGAAGATTTTATTTATTATTTTTTTTTTCTTCTTTTTAATTGATACTTGTACAATGTTAATGTGGAAGTTAATGTTGGTTTGCATTGCTCTTTCAGTCAATAAAAAAAGATTTAAACTAATTCACAATATGTCTCAGATGCAATTTTGTACAGGGACACAGCTAAAGCTGTCTTGCAGGGTGACATAACATAGCAGTATGAAAAAAACAGAGACCAGGTAATATTGCACTTAGAGCACCAGCTGATTCATTTACAGCAGAGCTGTGGTGTCGCCCCTACTCCCTCTCTTCAGACATGATTGCTAGCAACACAGGTGGCTTTGAATTAGCTATTACACCAAAAGGCTAGAAAGTCAGCTCTCTATTATCAATACTAATTATATAAATAAGGGAATACCACCAGTAGACTTCTAGCTCACTTAGCTAACCTTAAGAGAAACTCTTCTAGAGTTTTGACATTTAAAACTACTACTGCTAATTTGGTTATTACAGATAAACAAATTTGATCTTTAGAGATTACTATCAGAAACTTTACAGCGTTGATGACCGATACCACCAGACTCCTACTTGGAAAACCTTGAGTCCCCCATGTATCACCCACTCACAATCTGCCAAATTGGATCGACCCATCTGAGGCCAATGAAGTTCAATGGGCGATCCGCACAAGCTCTCTCTGGATACAGAGTGGAATTTTATAAATTACTACTACCGGATATTGCAGAGCCCATGACTGCTATGTTTAACAAGATCATAGCAGCTAAACAGCTGCCTGGGTCGCTGGAGTCGGCGCAGATAGTAGTATTCCCTAAGCTAGGGAAAGATCATTCACTACAGGAATCCTATAGACCTGTATCTTTGATCTGTTATGAGGCTAAATCACTTCACACAGTCTTATCCAATTGCCTAGCAAAAGTGATTCCATCTCTTATTGCTGAGCCCATGTAGACTTTATACGGGAGTGTAATGCGGTGACAAATATTCAGAAGATCTTAGCTACTTTACAGAGAGTGTGCAGTCCAGAGGGGAATCTTCCTTATTCATTTATTTTGATGCTAAGATAGCTTTTGATAGGGTGTGCTGGAAATTTTTAAGGTTTTAAGCAGATTGCTTGGGGATGCTATCCAGGCTTTATATCATCCACCAAAAGCCATGGTAGTATCAGTAAATGGAATCACATCTGAGCAATGTCCTTCTATGGAATAGGAACTGGTTATTGAACAAAAAAACAAAGGGTAAGGTTAAATGGCTATTTTTCTCAACGGAGGAGGGTGAATAATGGAGTGCCGCAGGAATCTATACTGGGACTGGTGCTATTTAACATAATTTATAAATGATCTGGAAAACAGAACCACAAGTGCAGTGATTACATTCACAGATGACACAAAACTATTCAAAGTTGTAAAAATGCATGTGAATTATGAAAAATTGCAGGAAGACCTTAGGAAACTGAAAGACTGGGCATCCAAATGGCAGATTAAACTTAATGTGGACAAATGCAAAGTGATACACGATGGAATAATAATCCGAATCATAGCTACCTGATGCTGGGGTCCACCTTAGGAGTCAGCACTCAAGGAAAAGATCTAGGTGCCATTGTAGACAATACACTGAAATCTTCTGCCCAGTGTGCGGTGGCGACCAAAAAAGCCAACAGGATGCTAGGAATTATTAGGAAAGGGATACAAAATAAGACCAAGAATATTATAATGTGTCTGTATCACTCTATGGTGCGACACCACCTTAAGTTTGCATTCAATTCTGGTCTCAAAAATATAGCGGAATTAAAAAAGGTTCAAAGAAGAGCGACCAAAATGATAAAGAGGATGGAACTCCTCCCATATGAGGAAAGGCTAAAGAGGTTAGGACTCTTCAGCTTGGAAAGAGGCGACTGAGGGGGGATATGATTGATGTCTATAAAATCCTGAGTGGTGTAGAACAGATGAAAGTGAATCAAATTTTCACTCTTTCAAAAAGTACAAAGACCAGGGGATACTCAATTACATTACATGGAAATACTCGTTGCTGGAAACATACTCGCTGCGGTTAACATATCTGAGTATAAAAAGGTTTGGACAAGATATTGGAGAAAAAGTCCATGGGGAAGGCACTGCTTGCCTTGGGTTTGGTAGCATGGAAGGTTACTGCTATTTGGGTTTCTGCAGGTATTTGCGACCTGGAATGGCCACTGCTGGATGCAGGATATTGGGTTTGATGGAACATTGGTCTGAACCAGTATGGCTATTCTTATGTTCTCTCTCAATTTATCAGGACACGAGACAGGGCTGCCCCTTGTCTTCCCTGCTATTTGTGCTGACACTAGTGGCCAGGTGCACTAAACTTAACGAGCCAGCAACATGGTTTTTAAACTGGTTCTAGCCAGTTTAGTCTGCAAGTAGTAAACCAGGACATGCACAAAAGGGTTCTCCGAGCCATTTTTCTGTCACAGTAGCAGCTAACGAAAACGGAATGCAAATGCGCTAATTACTATTATAATGTGAATGTGATGCGAAGCATTACCGTTTCCAACCCCATACACAAAAGCAGTCCCTACTTTAACCGTGGAATTTTTTTTTTTTAATTTGTAAGAGGTCTTTATTAAGAGTTTAAAAAAATCCCTGTACAAAAGAAACTACTACTCAAAGAGCATCATACAAATGTTCATAGTTATGTCATCATACCCCTCTTTCTGTTGTTGTTGTTGTTGTTCTATTGTGATGACAATGTAATTCCACTCCTCCAACATCAAACTATGACCCGTGTTTTTTAAGTTTTGAAAAATTGATTAAGACAAGCTAACCCTCACCCTCCTCCCTTACTATGCCCAGTACTCCCTCCCCCTCCAACACTGACAATGTTTCAAGAAGGGCTCCCAGATTGCCTTCCACTTGGCCTCTGTATGACCTTGCACTGCCCGAAGTCTCTCCATTTCACATAAGAACCATAGCTTATTTAACCAGTTCGTCAAAGGTGGAATTTTAGGTGATTTCCAGCGAGCACTACTCTTGCCGCCACCATTGCTTGCCTGGTTAACAAAGCCTGAGATTTAGTAAGACCTGGTGGGTTTTTTTTTTTTGGCAAAAATACAAAACTCAGGAGACCACTTAACAGGCCTTTTAAACCAATGTTGCAGTCTATTTTGTGTTGCTTTCCATACCCTCGAATTTTATAACAAGTCCACCAGATATGGCCCATCGTACCCCTCTGCCCACAGCCACGCCCACAGTGGAGATACTCCAGGAAATATGATGGAACCTAACCGGATCAAATACCACTGAAAAGGCACTTTAACTATATTCTCCTGATATGGAACGGAATTTGAAACCTTAAACCAATTGTTCTCAAAGAAGTCACCCCCAGTTCCTGTTGCCACCGCTCTCTATTGGCATGGATAGGTTCCAACTTGCCACATAGGAAGGAATACAAACAAGTAATAAGACCCCTGGTAGTTTTAGAATCTTCATAAAGGTATTCAATAAACGCATCTTCCCTTGTTATGGAGGCCTGGATCTCCCTTAAACTAAGAAAATGTCTCAATTGACAATTAGCAAACAACTCATTTGGTAAATAGCATAGTTTTCCTTCAAAGATTCAAAGGAGAGCAAATTGCCCCTCCTCATATAACTGACCACATGATACCAGACCCAAAGACCCCCAGTGATGGAAACGACCAGCAGAAACACCAGGAGGAAAGAGAAGATTATTCGCTATCGGCGATAGTTTAGATGACACTGCGTCCGGCCTAGCAAACAGAAAGGAATGCAGGAGCGACTCCAAAACCTGGCTAGATATTCCAATACCAAGAGCTCTGACTTGCTCACATTTTACGGGAAGTGTTGACCTGCCAGTTCTTCATTATCGCAAGTAGAAGGGGAGAAACAAGGCAGGAAGATGGAGCACAAAAAAAAAGTATACCAGCTTACATGCAGCTTATTTGCGTGTATGAGAGCCATGCCATGTGTTTCTTTTTCAAATTACATTTTACTGGCAAGAAACGGGGGTGGGGGGGGGGGGGCAGTAACGAAATGTAAAGCATAAAAGTAATGGTGACTTCCCAAAAAAGTTCAGTAAGAAGAGACCTCCAGAAGAAAGAAACCAGAGGATCTGCAGGTGAACAGAACGCTCGGAAGAGCCAGAGACTGATTTTCCTAACAAGGCTGCGTGCCTTGTAACCAACTGACAAGGTCTGCTCAGCTACAACATCAGGCCTTATCTAACACTGTACCATTTGCATCCAGAATTCAACTCTCTGACCTTATTCCTGGACTGGGAGGCTTGCTGAGGTTTTCATTTCAAGACTGAGGAACTCCACTTCTCTACCATTGGGAGTCTGTGACAGACGGCAAGGTGAGATAACAGGATACATTCCTATGGTCATGGGGATAATTAGTCCTTCATTTGTCTGAGACAGATAGGTTTACGTCAGGACTTCTGGCCTGTGTATTCAGCTGATCACTGTATTTTGCATAAGACGTGTAATAAGTTCTTATAAGAATTATTAGGATTTCAAGATAACACAACCCAGAACAATCACTCCTTTAGTTAGTTCGTTAGGATAATCATGTTGTATTATCTATCTGGTGATAATCTATTTTTAAAGCAAGTTATTCCTGTATTTTGCTTCAGTACTGTGTATGTATTTTTTTTCTTTATATAATAAATCAAACCTATAAATGGCAAGTGACCGACTCACCTGCAAATGCGCAGTAGAGACTTCCCTCTCTGTCCCGCCCCCGCGTCAAGACGTGATGCGGGGAAAGGGGGCGGGACAGAGAGGGAAACTGCGCTGAAGGGGAGGGAGGGAACCGCTGACGTCGCTACCGCCCCCCCCCCCAAGGTAGCCGCTACCGCCCCCCACCCCCGGAGTCGCCACCACCCCCCCCCCTTCACCCGGCCCGGGCCCTCTCTTCGTTATTCAACTTACAGCAGCGCCGAAACAGCAGCAAGCAGCTCAGCTTCAGCTCCCGTCGGCCTTCCTTCCCTGTGTGCCCCGCCCTCGCCGACGTGACGTCACACGAGGGCGAGGCACAGGCAGTGAAGGAAGGCCAACGGGAGCTGCTGCTGCTGCTGTTTTGCCGCTGCTGTAAGTTGAATAACGAAGAGAGGGCCCGGGCCGGGTGGAGGGATGGCGGCAACTCGGGGGGGGGGGTACGGTAGCGGTGGCGACCTCGGGGAGGGGGAAGGAAAACCCCAATATCAGCCCGTTTTACGGGCTCAACGGCTTGTAATAATATATTCCATCTGTGGCATGGTTTCTTTTACAACAGCTAACTTGTCATTCAGGCTATAGAGGTACACCTCCCTAGACACAAGTCATAGTATTGCTATCTGGTAACGTTCTCTGATATATAAGTACCTCTAGCATGCCTACATTTCTACTTTGAAAGATGTTTTGCCCATAGTAATAGAGAGACAAAACTATGAAGGGGCTGTGTTAGCACTGCTGCGCAGCTTAGTAAGCAGGGGGGGAGGGCAAAGTTGTTTACAAATCCAGCAAAATAAACGGAACATTAATGAAAGACAAAAAAAAAAAAAAAAAGCAAGACTCAGCCCAACAATAAAGCCTCAAAATACTATGAAAGGAACAAAAAAGCATATAAACAACACAAACACGTAAAGAGTGATGCAAGCCTCACAGATTCAAACAGAGAAAAATACTTGCTTGAAGAGCCAGGTCAAGTGCACGTTTAAACTTAGCGTGCAAAATCACTAGCAAGTCGGGAAGACGATGATTCCAGAGAAGTAGAGTGGCACAACAAAATGCTCTCTCACTGGAGCCATCAAGCCTTATGTGAGAAGCGTTGGGAATAACCAAAAGGTTAGAGCTTGCAGACCTGAGAGACTAGGAGGGACAATAAGGCATTTAGGGGCCCTTTTACTAAGCTGCAGTAAAAGTGTTCTTATACTGTATTGTTAATTTAAGACTCATAGAAACTTGAGAATTAGGAAAAGCTAATACATATTTTAATTTCAGATTTAAATTTTCCTCATGTTAAAATTACTTCTGCTAAGAATATTCTACAGTTTTTTTTTAAATAAAAGGTTCCCCCTTCTTCAAAAGATGTATTTTCTGCCTCAGGCTGCCAGGGCGGAGTTGCAAAGTTGAATAGCCCTTGATGTTTCAGCTATTTTGGAAACATATTTTAGTGATGGTAATTTGTTTTCTAAATTACCCTTTTGGTTTCTTTTGCATTTCTACAAGACAAAGAGGCAATGTTGAAGTTATATTACAGATGAACTGTACCTTTTTTTTTCCAGGAGGTAAAGCGCAAATATTTCCAAATTAACTCAAACTGAGACCAACCAAAACCAGAACTTTGTTTCACTTGAAACTGAATCTGTAGCCAACATTGGCCACTTGGTTAGGGATGAAACCAAAAACAAAATTAGTCCCCCACCTATCAGCAGCAAACCTCCTTTAGGGCCCACCATGTCCTTGGTGGCTAGAGGGGACAAAAGAAATCACTGCTCCCTCCTGACAGTGCTGGCTCTGATCTCAAAAGGGCTGGAGGTCCAGGAAGCCATTCTGACAACACAGCAGCCAGCATGGGGAAGAGTAACATAGTAGATGACGGCAGAAAAAGACCTGCACGGTCCATCCAGTCTGCCCAACAAGATAACTCATATTTGCTGCTTTTTGTGTATACCCTACTTTGATTTGTACCTGTGCTCTTCAGGGCACAGACCATATAAGTCTGCCCAGCACTATCCCCGCCTCCCAACAACTGGCTCTGGCACAGACCGTATAAGTCTGCCCAGCACTATCCTCACCTCCCAACCACCAGCCCTGCCTCCCAACCACCGGCTCGGACACAGACCGTACAAGTCTGTCCAGCACTATCCCTGCCTCCCAACAACTAGTCCCGCTGCCCACCACCGGCTCTGGCACAGACCGTATAAGTCTGCCCAGCACTATCCCCGCCTCCCAACCACCGGCCCCACCTCCCGATCTTGACTAAGCTCCTGAGGATCCATTCCTTCGGCACAGGATTCCTTCATGCTTATCCCACGCATGTTTGAATTCCGTTACCGTTTTCATTTCCACCACCTCCCGCGGGAGGGCATTCCAAGCATCCACTACTCTCTCCGTGAAAAAATACTTCCTGACATTTTTCTTGAGTCTGCCCCCCTTCATTCTCATTTCATGTCTCGTTCTACCACCTTCCCATCTCCGGAAAAGGTTTGTTTGCAGATTAATACCTTTCAAATATTTGAACGTTTGTATCCTATCACCCCTGTTTCCAGAGTATACATGTTTAGTTCAGCAATCTCTCCTCATCGTCTTGTAACACAAATCCCATACCATTCTCATAGCTTTTCTTTGCACCGCTTCAATTCTTTTTACATCCTTAACAAGATACTGTTGTTCCTACCCCTCACTCCCCCTTCCCCCCAAGCCATCAACACCATAGACCTTCTAGTCAAGAGAGGAAGGAAGAGGAGGTGGGAGCTATGCAGCACAGTCTTGGTTTCAGCAGAAACTGAAATATGGCTGATCACAAATTTCAGGCCTAATTTTTACACCAAACCAAAAAGTCTATTAACCTCTAACACAGACCAAAATTCAAAATTTTCTTAAGATGAACGTTTGGTCTGCAAGAGTCACCTTTCAGTTGCTATTTCCTTTGTTTTCAGAATAAGCACTATGTTCTAAGCCATCTCAGTCGAGATTTTCTCCGGAAGCAAACAAGATTTTTAAGTGACTGACTGCTTGACTCTTTAGTTTATTCCGTGTCATTTATTTACACATTGTGACATTACCTACTCTTTTTCTTTCATCTCTCCAGACACACACGTTTTCTTTTTAATCCATAAGGACTCTGTGGGCAATAAACTGTATTTTTAGTTTCTTGTAAGAAAACGTGTACCCGTCACTTGTAAATTACTTTCAAAATGTATTATTTGATTTGCACATATTTCAAAAGCAACTTTTAAAAAAGTGATGCGCATATAATCTACAGCACGTTTTCGTACACAAACGTCTAATAAGCAAAGCTAAATCATAATATGGTCATCATACTTCCTGTGAAGATCCAGCTTAAACAAAGCTCAACCAGATCTATAGTGAGTTTTCCCCCACTACCACAAGACATCATCCAGTACCGAAAGTAAAGACTGGGTTGTCTGTAGGGAACAACCCCGTACGCACTACCTGCGGCCTCCACATTAGGCACATGAGGCGGCAGGATTTGCATAGCCGCCGGCTACTCTCCACAGCACACTCACCGGCCGAGAAAGGAGCCTGCCCAGCTCGCTCGTGCTGGCTCTTCTCACTCTCCGGAACGAGGCTCTTCAGTGCCGAAAGACTGAACTCAAAGTTCTCCATGGTGCCCACGGCCGCCGGGAACGAGACTCAGCCGGATACCAAGGGAAAAAAGTAACGCTCTGCGGCAAAAAGCCGCCGCCCCTGCTCCAAACCCACTCTCTCCTCTGCAGAGAAGTACAGTTATACACACACACACCTGTGCACGTGGGCACACACACCTCACTATCTATCTACACTGCCACACCGCGGCGTGCCGCTTCGCATTCGCAACTTCCGACTTCCCCCTTGCGTCATTCGAACGCGACTCGGGAAAGGCGAACGCGCAAGTGCAGATTGCCCTGGCTGCCGCTTCTTCTGAGACTGAGAGGGTAGGTCAGGAGCGAGAGTGGGGCGACTCAAGGGAATAGATTGAGATTCGAGAACAGGAGACGGCATGAACCAGGCAGCCTATCTAGACAGCCATTATGTACGCTGAAGCCAGTAGGCGGAGCTTGCCGCCACATTGGTTCACCCAAAAGAATAGCAAACGAACGCTATTGAAAAGAATAGCAAAAGCTTATTAGAAATAGTAACAGATTGCCTATGCGTGGTCTCTGTAAAAAGTCTAAAGCTGTGCTAGTTTAATAGTCTAAAAGGTGGAGGATAAACAAATTTTATTTTATTTTATTTGACAGCTTTTTCATTTATTTTCAAACTTCACATGTCTAGATATATCATTATAAGTCAAGTTTAATATCACTAAAACAGCATGATACAATTATTGTAGCTGCTAGACACAGCAGTAATACATTCTCTGTATTTTGTGCTCATTTTTCTACACTGTTCTATAGAATACAGTAATACATGGCCAAATTTAAATTAGGATATCCTGTTT